>NC_084897.1:9762127-9942127 GCF_958979055.1 Alnus glutinosa | reverse complement strand
AAGCCTCAGATCAAGTAACAAGAGCCAAAGACATGTAAGTCTAGCTCTAAACCTTCCATGCCTCATCATACTTTTCGACAAAAATGGCAATATCTTCAAAGGGGTTCTCCCTCATGCCATCACTATGGTAAGTATGGTCACACCAAGACCGAATGCTTCAGAGTGAAGCCTCACAGGCCCAAAAAGAATCAGATCTATGAAGGGTGAAAAATAAAATTGACTTCTAATTTACCAAGTGTGCGATAGTGTGCAACAAAGTATTTAAATTGTGAAATTTAAAAGAGACAAATATTTTGTTGACGAAGTGGAAACTCATTTAAGACAAAAACTACTCCAGGACAGCCAAACCTAGGATTTCCACTATTCAGAAGACAAAGCTAGTATATAGAAAGTAACACTCACATACCCCGATGCAGAGATCGTTCCTATTACTCTAACACGAAACCCATCGTGAACGCTTCCCAACCAAGTCTCTTACTTGAAGGGGTCTACAATAGAATCCTTTAACTTAGGGCTCCTCCCTAAGATAGACTTCACACGAACACAGCAACAGCTAGAGAGTAAACAGATTAGCACAATGACTCCTAAAATATTCTCTCTAAGCACTAAGGAATTCACTACCAAATTCTTACTATTTACATGCCTAGAGGCCTTTATTTATAGGCTATAGAAGACCTAAATCGCTACTGATTATGTTTTCTCTATGTGGCGTCTGGACGGTAGTTGAGGACGTCCGAACTGACAACTGTACAACCAGCTTTCCAAATTCGCTGATATTCTTTCCTGAATAAGACCGAGTCCGGATGGTGTTGCCTTAACGTCCGGACGGTTGCACTTCTGTTGCACGTTATTTTCATAATAAGGATTGGGCATCTTGACAGTTGAGACTAACATCCAAAGAGTTGAACGTCTTCTGTACGACTTGCCTTATCAAGGATAGCATCCGGACGGTGTAGACCTGACGTCCAGACGGTTTGCAGCTGTCTTCCCATATCTGTGTTTTGGAAAGAAATCATTTTACTTGTTGAACACTGAAGGGCGTCCGGACGTGTTGATGAGACGTCCAAACGGATAAAACTTGGAATAGTTCGAAGCTTTTGGACACAGATTGGAGTCCAGATGGAAAGTTCTCTCACCCGGACAAATGATGCTTGACTGATGAGCATTCAGACGGAATATCATGTCATTCGGACATATGCAAGAGACTAAACTTCACTGTCTTGAAATCTACACAAAGTTTTCTTGAAGTTCATAACAGAAATGTAGACTCTGAATATAATCAGCATCCCTGTTTATATAGCAACCTTACAAAGCAGTGATTTTTCAATAGAATGAAGCCAACACAAAATACTAATAAACTATCCCTTTGGCCATTCTAGGACAAAAATCACTTGACAGGTTTGGAAATACATTCCCGGTCCAAAAATAAAAAGTAATCTCCCTTTTTATCTCAAAGGGTAAACAGAGTATGTAGAGAAAAGCCATAAACAGTGTGAAGACTTTCTCAATAAGGTATGATCTTTGCTGATATGATTTAAAGTAACTAAATTTTCTAAAAAGAGAAAAATTCAGAGTTAGATCAGTCAAAAGTCAAACCTTATCTTACTAGGGCCTAGTCACCCTCATCTGATACTCTCCTCTAAGAAGCAGCACTATTTTTCTTTTTACTTGCACCATAAAGGACAAGAATAATAGCTGAGTTAGCACATAAGCAGTGAATTTACTCATATAACAATAAGCTCAAAAGTATAACTACTTGTATCTTTTTGGTGTTGCAATCTAGAGAGAAAGCCAGAATTTCTGGGGTTTAGGTTCAACTAGCGAGTTGGTCCATTTGACCATCTTAGCACATAAAAAGTCTCTCTCAAAAGAATTTTCAAAAGATGAAAATCAGAGATAAAAAAAAATGTACCTTAAGGAAGCCTTGGATAGTGCATATTTTCATCGCATGAGGAAAGCAACTATCTAATACAGATGCAACAGGAAAACTTAGCACAAATCAGACTTAGAATCTCAATAATATGTAGGCATATTCTATCAAAGAACAAATAATTGAGATAGCAAATAAAGATCCATGAGATAGCTGAAAGACTAAGAAGAAAAACCATGCAACTTACCCTTTTTTTTTTTTTTTTTTTTTTTTTTTTTTTCTTTTAATTAAAAAAATCAACATGCATAAAAGGAAAAGAAAAGACAATCAGTTTAAGCATGTAAGGTAAGGGCAAACCTGACCTTAGGGAGAGAGGTTTACCTATACCAAGATAGAAAGGCTAATTGCCCGTCGTGCTTTGTCTGTCATCCCTATGAAATACCTGCAGAAATTTCTCAAGACAACAAGAGAAACTATATAGGGATTGAAAAAATGGTTCCATAACTGTTAGTTTTTGTGTTGGCTGCATTCTGTTGGACAAAATCACTATCATGCAGATTTCACAGGGATGCCGTATCAGTTCAGAGTCTTAAAATATTCAAAATTTATTTCTCTGATATGGAAAGGGCCTTATTATGACAAGATCAGTGTCACATACGTCAAGAAGGAATTTTCGGGCTCGAAGAATACTCTGAAAGTCTACAGCTCAACAAAAGTAGGATCCCAAGTTTATTGTCTGAATGGCCTAGTGAAACGCCTGGACACTCATCAGTTAGTAACATAAACAATGATGCATTTAAACAGGGATTCAACTATTTAGAGGTCTTCTAGAAGATTCTGTACAGTCTACAAGTCAAAGAAATCGGATCCTTTGCAGCAGTTGGGACGACGTGATATACTGTCTGGACGCCCAACTGTCCAAAGCATCATCTATCTAGACGATGAGAACTTTCCGTCCGAACCTTCCTCTATGTCGAGAAGCTTCGAACTACTCTAGCGTCCGTCCGGACATTTCAGCAGCACGTCCAGAAGTCACTCAGTGTTCGACCAGCTATGGGATTTCTTTCCAAAAACACAAATATGGAAAGATTGCTGCAACCGCCTAGACGATGTGGATTCCCGTTCGGACTCGCTCATCCATAAGGCAAGTCGCGCATTTAAAATTCTGGCGTCCGTACGCCAATCTTCATGGTCCTGATGTGAGAGCTACATATATGGAAATTGCTTGCAGCGAAGGTACGACCGTTTGGACGACAGTGCAACACCGTTCGGACACGGATCAAATCAAGAAAGAATTTCAACGAAATTTTGGAAAGTCGATCGCACAGTTGTCTGTCAGGACACCTTATGTCTACCGTCCTTATGGCTCCTAGGTTTTTCAAGCCAGACGCTTATTTGAACCTGCAGCCTATAAATAGAGGTCCCTTAGCCATAGGGTAAAGGATTCCATTGAAGACCCCTTCAAGTAAGAGACTTGGTTGGGAGGCGTTCGTGTTGGGTTATCCGTCAGAGTTCAAGGTATGACCATTGCGTAAGGTTATAAGTTCTACTGCTTTGTTACTAGTCTTGTCTTCTGAATAGTGGATATCCTTGGTTTGGCTGCTCCGGAATGGTTTTTCTCTTGACTGAGTTTCCACTTCGTTAACAAAATATATGTCTCCTTTAATTTCGCATTTTGATATTTTGTTGCACACATTTGTTTATATTAGAAGTCCAATAATTTTCAATAACAAATATGCAAAGCATGCGCAGGATATGACAATATAAAAGATGCAATGTAAGTGTACCTGACATGCACTGGATTTAGGAACCACAATCTTAGGCATGTGTGACCTCACTTACTAGGTGGGTCCGCTCCCCATTGGAAAGTGAGTGTGCGTATCTTGTCCTCCATCCTTCGGCTATAGTTCCGTATATCTGATCAAGCTCTGCATAAAGCTGCCAGCAATGGGCAATTCTTCATAGGATGGATCCCTTTTAGGGGTCTGTTGCTTTTCCTCATGATGCTGAGATTTGTTCTTCTTTGGCAACTAGGCCTGTTTAATAGGAACAAACCTCTACTGTTGTTGCTATTTCCTTGAAGCAGGATATCTTGCATGAGGTCCAAACTTTCTAGGTGGGTCCTTTTGAGGCTGAGGACCCCTGGGTCTGACATGACTATTAACTCCACATTGGTGACATCTGGGAGTTTTGTGCACTAGTGGAGCATACCTTGATAGTTTCCTCTGAGCCTGATGCTTCCTAGGAGGTCTGGTGCCAGCATAATCTATCTTTGGCTAGTCCTTCTTCACTTTGGACCTTTGAACAAGTACATGTGGGCACTTGGGTCGGATGTGACCGCTCAACCAACAGTGATGGCAAATAGGGACTAACTTTTGAGTGGGTTGTCTCCTATGTGGAGGAACATATTTTGTATTGGAATGTTCTTCAACATCTTTTTCCTTCTAAGGAGCATTCTTCTTATTCCAAGTTCTTGAAAATTTTAACCAACCACAATTTGGTCTAATATATCCCACCATCCCACAATGATGACATGTAGGTAGGCTTCTTTCTGTAGAATGCTCAGTTTTCGCAGGTGTAGTATTCATTTTCACAAGAAACCATAATAGCCTTACCTTTGTCATTTTAAGGCTTTGAAACTAAGGATTTCACAAACACAGTTCTGGGAGTAGAAGCAATGTTGGAGGAATCAGTAGCTACATACCAGAGACCAGTTTTATCAGATGAGCACTTCTGACCCGTCAGCATCTGAGCTAGCTTGTTGTCTAAGAACTTTTCCAACTGTAATTGTGCATCCATCAGTTTATCTTCCAAGTCCGTGATCTTCTGAAGTAATGTGTCTCTTTTTGTCTTCATAGTGTTCAGCTTCATCACCTTCTTTTGATTGGACTCTCTCAGCTTCATGAGTTCCATATACAAGACACAATATTCCTCTTTCAGTTTTTCGTCACTATGTTTAGAGTAGTGAAGATCGTCCTAGTCTTCATGTGGAGCCACAAAGGCTAGAAAATTCTCAAGAGATTCTTCTTCTCTCTCAGACTCATCACTGAGAGTTGTATTGTAGGCCTTCCCCTTAGTCTGCTTAAGATTTGCACATTCAGTTCTCATGTGCCCAAAGCCGGAGCACTCACAACATCTATGACCTCTAGGATCCTTATTCTCATCTTCTTCTGGCTTGGCTTCACTGGGAGTTTCCCTCAGTCCTTTGATGAATTTATCAGTCTTCCTCAATTTATTGATCCTGTTGGCGATCATGGCTAATTCATCTTCTTCTTCATTGTCTAAGCCTTCATCAAAGGAGACTCTGCTTTTAGTCATTTTGAAGGCCATAGCCTTTTCTTTTGTTGGTTTGTAATTGGCTGCATTCTGTTGGACAAAATCCCTTTCATGTAATGATGCTTTTTATCAGCGATTCAATTATTTTCAAAGCCTTGTTTTTAGAAGATTCTGCTCAGATTCCAAGTCAGAAAAATCGGATCCCTTGCATTCGTTAGGATGACGTGATATTTTATCCGGACGCTCAACTGTCCAAGCGTCATCCGTCCAAACGACGAGAACTTTCCATCCAGACCTTCCTCTGTGTCGAGAACCTTCAAACTGTTCTAGCTTGCATCCTTTCGGACCTTGGACGCCTCTTAGTGTTTGACAAGGAAAAGGACTTCATTCCAAAACACAGATATGGGAAGACAGCTACAACCCGTCCGGACGATGTGTGTTGTCATTTAGACACTCTCCTTCATAAGGCAAGCCATGCATACAAAGTTCAACCGTCTGAATGTCATTCTTCATGGTCTGGACGCTCAAGCTTCATATATGGAAATTGTGTGCATCAATTCAACCGTCCAGACGACAGTCTTCATGGTCCGGACATTCCAAGCCTTGATATGGAAATTGCGTACAGCTAAAGTGCAACCGTTCGGATGCGGCCTTATTCAGGAAAGAATATTGTGTGAATTTGGAAAGCCGGTTGAACTGTTGTTCGTCCAGACGCCTTCAGCTACTGTCCAGATGGCGCCAAGGTAAAGTACAGCTAAAGTGCAACCGTTCTGACGCTAGGGCAACACTGTCCGGACATGGCCTTATTTAGGAAAGAATATCGTGGAAATTTGAAAAGCCGATTGCACAGTTGTCCGTCCAAACACCCTCAGCTATTGGCCAGACGGCGCCTAGGTAATTCAAGTCAGAAGTGAATTTGGATTCCTGTAGCCTATAAATAGAGGCTCCTAGGCATGTTGTTTGTAGGAATTTGGTATTGAATTTGGTAGAGCTTGGAGAGTAGAGTTATATTTTAGAGTTAGTGTACTGAATTGGTCTCCCTCAAGCCGTTGTCGTTGTGTGTTGTTGCTGTGCTGAACTGAGATAAAGGATTCCATTGAAGACCTCTTCAAGTAGGTGACTTGGCTGGGAGGTGTTCGTGTTGGGTTACACGTCAAAATGCTAGATACGATTGCTGCAACGGATATGTGAGTGTTACTCTCTATGTACTAGCTTTGTCTTCTGAATAGTGGATATCCTGGGTTTGGCTGCCCCGGAGTGGTTTTTCTCTTAATTGAGTTTCTACTTCGTCAACAAAATATCTTTTTCTTTAATTTCCGCATTGTGATATTTTGTTGCACATTATTGCACACACTTGGTAAATTAGAAGTCATCTTTAATTTTCATTTGGTATCAGAGCAGGTACACTCCGTTTAAAGGATTTAATTCCTGAGTGTGATCCTTATCTTTTGTGACTTCTATTTTTTTTATTACACCTTTTATCATGAATTCTTCTCAGTTATCTAATGAGAATTTTGATATTAAGCTCTTTAAGGTTTTTGATAAATTCAAGAATGCTAAAAATTCTAAAGTTTCTCATAAAGAACTTAAAAAGGTGAAGCAAGAAAAAGAGTTTTGATTGTTCAATTATCTGAATCACATGCTTTGATTGACTCTTTAAAATCTAAGAAAACCATGCTATTTGACATTATTGATTCACTTGAGAATAAATTGGAAAAATTCTCTAATGATAATTTGAAAAGCATGCTTTGTATTCATTCAGATATTTCTAACAAGCCAGCTTTAATTGTTAATGATATGAGTAGTTTTACTTCACATGCTTCAGATTTTGAATTAGATTATATTGATATTAAGCCTGTGATAGTAGATACAGCTTGTTTAGAAAATTCTTGCTTAAATAATCATGCGATGCCAAAGTCCAAGGAATCAAGAACACGAGGTAAGTTTGTTCCTACTTGTCATAATTGTGGGAATATTGGTCATATTAGACCAAATTGTTATTTGTTGAAATTCCACAGGCCTTGATTAAGCAGGATTCTACGAGGAAAGGTAAAGTTGAAGATTCTTCCTCATCTAAATATGTCCCTCCTCATAGGAGACATATAAAAGGTAAGGGCAATGTTATTTGTAAGAATGCTAACCATATTTTTGCAGAGAAAGTCAAGCAGCATTCCAACAAAAGAAGCCTGCCCACCTGTCATCACTGCGGAATCATCGGTCACATCTGACCCAAATGTCCACATCTCTAGGCTCAGAAGTCGAAGGTTCAGAGGGAGCTGCCAGCAAGAGCTACATCAGGCACTCTACCTCCAACGACACATCCGGCAGCAGTTTGTTCCTGCCAATCAGAGTGACAAATCAAAGAAGAACAAATCAAGGCACTACAAGAGAAAGCCTTAGAAGCCCATTAGCAACCATGGCTATGAAGGGTTGTTAAGCCTGATGTAAGGTATGCTAAGAAAAATAGTCAACATGGACATGACCCACAAACCATCTCCATGGGTCAAGAATGATGAGACCATTCACCCCTCGAGGAGGAGTGGACTCACCTAGTAAAGGTGAAGTCTCACCATGCCTAGGATTTTGGTTCCGAAATCCTAGTGCTTGTCAAGTACATTTGTATTGCATAGTTTATCATGTCATATCTTATTCATACATTGCATTCTGTTTGATGAACTATTTATTCTATCTCCATCTTTTCTCTTGTTATCTTGAGAAACTTCTGCAGATTTTTTTGGGGTTGACAGTTAAAAGCACGTCAGGCGGCTGCTTTTCTGTCTTGGTGTAACGCCCCGCTTTTACAAAAAGCGTAAGTGAAAATTTTTGAATTTTCACGTGACATTACTAACTTATCAGAGTTAAATATTGGCAACGGAATATATATAAATATAATACAGACTTAGGAATTAAGTAACACTTCAGAGCTTCTACTGAAATACCTCAAGATAGATATAATAAGTAAGTCAGCACAATTATACAAAGTAGTAGTAGTCATGCCTCACAGGGCATAAATAGTCATACAAGCCAAAATATCTAAGGTTTAATGACTACATAACATCAGAATTATAAATATTGTCTTTAAACTAAGTTATTGAACTACAACATGGTAGTTCCCAAAAAGGGAGGCGGTCTCGCCTCAAAAACTAGTATCAGGAACCATCAAAGAGTCTGGATAGTCCTGACATTCTTCTTCTTCATATCCTGTATTATCACACAATACGGAGAGGAAAACAACAACACAAAATACTAAAGTGAGTCCGCTGTTTTCAATATTGATATGATTACTGATTTATTTAAGTAAATGCAATACAATGCAATAATATAAAGTAATGACAGTTTTATATGCACAGTTTTATTATAAAATGAATCATGAGCTTCTTGCATTCGATCTTATAGACACGTAACTCTAACGCATAGATTCAAGGAAACGTAATTCCATTTAATAAAGTCTAGGAAACGTAATTCCTGTCTAACGTGCTATAGGAGAGGTAACTCCCGCTTATCGAGTTATAGGAAACGTAACTCCCGTTTAGCGAGTTCTAAGGAGACGTCACTCTTCTAACAATTTATTATCTTTTTGGCATAGGTAGACGTCACTCCCTGTTCCGTAGGCAGACGTAACTCCCTACTTTGTTGTTTATTAATATTTTTGGCTCAGGCAGACGTCACTCCCTGATCCGTTGGCAGACGTCACTCCCAACTTTGTTATAATTAAATTCGTTAATTAAAATAACAAAATATGCAAAATCCACATGCACAAACAATTAAATAAATCAGAAACCATAACATTATGGAAATTCAGCTTCACCCTCAGTAAGTAATAAATACTTACAGTTCTTTCTTTGCTTCAGAAAAGTGTTCACATAAATATTAGTTGCAGTATAATTTAATACCAATAATAGTGAATTAGTACAATTCACTTATAAACTCATATTAACACTATTTTTATTTTTAACCTTTTAAACCTTAACATAATTGCTAAAATCATTTAAACATAATAACAACATAAAAAATGGTTTAATTATAATGCCACATATTCCATATGGGCATTATAACAACATTTATAAATAATGACCAAAATACCCTTTTGCATTTTTAAAATACTTATGAACACAAGAATCGTTTTACCAACACTTTTAATCATAAAAGCTATATATTTATATAACATAACCAATTCCAATTGAGCTGAGTAACAACATTAGTATTAGTAATGTCAAAAAATACTTTTAGAATATTGGGCGGCATAACGGCATAATTATGAATAATTCCCTTTATAAAATTGGCAGAACGACGCTTTTATAACTAATGCTTAAAAAAACCTTTTAAAACTTTTGACAGCATAACGGCACATTTAAGGAATACCCAATTGAATTTGGGCATCATAATGGCATATTTGGTAAATAAGTGATCAACTTTGAACATAAACACATAATGAACATAATCAAGCTTAAACTAATGAAATCAAAACTTAAAGCATAAAATCAATGAAATTGATGATTGGAAGCTTACCAAAAGACTTCCTAGAACACACTCCAAGCCTTGGACTACACAAAAGCACACAAAAGCACACTTTTCTCTCTCTTTGCCATGAGTGTGTGTGTGTGAAGCTTGATGGGTTTTTGAATCCTTCTTCAGTTCTATTTATAAGGGAATGAATGGCTAGGATCAAGTAGACACTTTTTGATTTAATGGATGGGAGTTAGCCTTATCCTCCAAGGCACATGGGTGTCATTATTACTAAGATAAATATCTACATGCATTTGCATTTCATATGAATTTTCATTTCATGTGAATTTTGGCACATGGGTTTCATCAATACTTAAATCAAATAAAATCAAATAATATCTAATCTAATAAATTCTATTTTAACTAAATTTGACACCCCACAAAATATCTTAAAATCTCAATCATCACAAATCAAATAAAATCAAATCCAATTATAGCAAATATTTCTATCCTGACTAGATTTGGCACATGGGTTTACTAAGAAATGAAACTAAGTTATAAATAGGACTAATTGGTTACAAAATATCACAAAATCAATAGGGTGACACGGCGATGACGTGGCAGAATCTACACATGCATGCTGCCCAGTCCAGGGGCAGTAGTGTCACGGTCACTTTTGGCAAATCTAAAAAACTCTGATTTTTATGAAATTTTATATGTAGATAGAGGACTCCGAGACGAGCGTTCTGGCTTTGGAATCGACCAAAACAGAGTTCGTTTGACCCTTTTTCCGTTATTCCAAAGTTTAAGGTTCGTTTGAACTTTTATTAAACTAAAACTATAAACACTTCTTAATAAATGAATATTAACTTCATAGATATTCATATTTATTCTTTTACTTATTAATAGGTCATAAATCATATTTTAATATATTTTATTTAAAATTTTAAAATATGGGGTGTTACACTTGGAATTTCTAAACCTCTCTCCTTGAGGACAAGTTTGATTTTATCTTACATCCTGGGACTAGATCTTATTTCCTTTTCCATAAGCATGTCCTTGTTGTTTTCCTATTTTATTGTTTTCGACTTAAAAAATAATAAAAAATAAAAAGTAAAAAAAAATTGGGGGAGAAGATGCAAAAAATTTTATTTTTTATTTTCGATAGCTTTTTAGATATTATGTGTTTTTGCCAGATATCTCAGTTCATTGTGCATTAATTGAATATGCTTATATATATGATTGAGAGTTTATGTCTGATATCTGCTAAGTTTTCCTGTTGCATTTTAATGATAGATAGTTGCTTTTCTCATGCGATGAAAAAAAATTGTGCAGTATCCAAAGCTTCCTTAAGGCACTTTTTTTTACTCTCTGATTTTTAGCTTATGAAAATTCTAATAAGAGAGAGATTTTTTTTGCTAAGATGGTCAAATTGACCAACATGCTAGTTGGACCTAGAGCCAAAAATTCTAGCATTCTCTCTAGGATGTAGCACCAAAAAGAAACAAGCAGTTTTAATTCTGAGTTCATTGTTATGCTTAAATTCACTGCTTATGTGCTGAAACAGCTTTATATCTTATCCTTCATGGTGCAAGTAAAATTTTTATCTTGTTCTTCATGGTGCAAGTAAAAAATTATGTGCTGCATCTTAGGGAAGTGTATCAGATGAGGGTGGCTAGGCCCTAGTAAGATAAGGTTTGAATTTTGACTGATCTATCATTGGATTTCTCTCTTGTTTAGAAAATCCAATTGCTTTAAGTCATATCAATGAACTTCATACCTTATTGAGAAAGCGTTCACACACAAGCATTACATGAGTTGAGTAATCTATTTAAAATTTCTATATGCAAGGAAATTTGTGCTTATTGAATACTTAACTCTCATTTATATCTTTGCATATTTTTGCAATGCTATTTGATTGCTTAATAAGTTGATTATATATGCGTGTTCTGAAACTAACTTTAGGAAAAAATATTTTTCTGCAAATTTTTCTCCAGTTTCGGATTTTCAATGTGAAGCGTCTGGACGGACCTATTTTTACGTCCAGATGAGAGCAATCTGACCTAGTAGTCGCTGTCCAGACGATTAAGTGACACGTCCGGACGGGATCTCTACCGGTTTAAGACTTGCGTCTCTTTCTCTGCTGTTAGTATTTTGGCCTTATTCTGTGTTTGGACAAAATCACTTATGTGTAATGATGCAGCAAACAGGGATTCCACTTTTCAGAGTGAAGTAAGAAGAATTACAAAGTTCCCTGTCAGCCGTCCGACGATGTGTCATCCCATCCGGACGCCCATCTGTCTACTGCTCCATCCGTCCGGACGACGTGTCACTCCTTCCGGACATCAGACAGACAAGCATCACCTATCCGGACGACGTGCTTCTTCCGTCCGGACACCTACATCGTATCAAAAAGCTTCTGTGCAAACTTGCTCTGTTCGGACGTTTCAGCAGCACGTCCGGACGCCTATCAGTTCTCGAACGGATCACTGATTCTTTCAAAGTTTCAAGAAAGGGAAGATCAATCAACCGTCCGGACGCGTATCTCCGTAAGGCAAGAATCGCAATTCAAAATGAACCGTCCGGACATCTGACAGATGTGGTTCGGACGCTAGTGCATCGTATATGGTAATTGCCGATTCGACTTCAACCGTCCGGACGTCTCCCTTTCATGGTCCGGACGCACGCGCATCAGATATGGAAATTGCTTGTTAAAGTTTAGCCGTCCGGACTCTCCTCCCCCATGGTCCGGACGCTCGAAGCCTGTTATGGAAATTACTTGTAGCGGACGTGCGTCCGTTCGGACGATCAAGACATCCTGTCTGGACGATGTTCTTATACAGGAAAGATTTCTCCGCAAAAATCTCAGAAAATCCTGTCGCACAGTTGTCTGTTCGGACGGCCATGGTCCACCGTCCAGACGGCTTCCAGGCAAAATTTGCCTGACGCCCATTCTGACCCCCAGCCTATAAATAGGGGTCCTTGGGCACTTAGAGCTACAAAAATTCGGTATGAATTCCATTAGAGCTCAGAGACGTAATATCTCCTCTGAAGCCGTTTTTCAAGTGTGCTGTGCTACAAACCGAAGTTTATCTTAGAGGTCGGCTCTTAGGTAAGGAGTTCCATTGAAGACCCCTTCAGGTAGGTGAACCTGGTTGGGAAGCATTCGTGTTGGGTTACACGTCGGAGATCAAAGTACGACCACTGCATCCGTACATGTGAGTGTTACTGTCTTGTATCTAGCTTTGTCTTCTGAATAGTGGAATTCCTGGGTTTGGTTGCCCCGGAGTGGTTTCTCTCTTAACTGAGTTTCCACTTCATCAACAAAAATATCTGTGTCATTTACTTTCCGCTGTGCTTTAATTTTTGTTCACACTTATGCACACACTTTACTTTTAGAAGTCATTTCAATTTTTCATCTACCATACACACATCTCTACATTTTTATTGATTTATCGTGTCATGTTGTGTGTTTTTCTCACGGATTTCTCCTGAGATTTTGGCTTTCTCTGCACTTCTGTTGTCATTCCATGATCTTCATTGTGTCTTCTTTTATTCTTTTAAGTTTTTATGCTTTTAGAATATTGAAATATTTGTTGATTGGAATATTTTTTTGATATATTATACATGAAAATCCTATTCTGTCTGTGTGTTGGGTTGATCTTGATATATTTATGCCTTACAAATTGTTGCATTGCTTATAATTTTCTTTGGCATCCATTTGATAAGCCGTCATAAATTCCACATTGTTTTTTGGAACTAATGGGATCTGATTTTTCTTGGTAATGGTATTTTTAGAGATATTTCTGTTTAATTTTAGTTCAGGAATATGTCATCCAGTGGCTCCCAGCATAGTGTCCGACAGATGGATCCTTTGGAAAATTAATTTTGGTTGAGGTCATATGTTCAATATTTCCAAAGGTCTCAGGATTTAAGATGAGCTTTTTCCCCCAGCTCATGCATAGCCTTCCATAGCATCTCCCTCAGATCTGCATCAATTAAAGGTTTAGTCGTGAATCTTCTCATTTATCTTGCAGACCAGTTGCTTAGAGGATGTCAATCTGGGGATAACCAGTTTCAGGCTTTGCAAAATCAAGGGACTAAAGGTTTTTCAGTCCATGGTTTCCGACTTCCAGAGCTAGAAGCCGAAGTAGCACAAATCCAGCCTTTTGTACTGATTTCTATCCGTTACTTGCTTTCAGTGGATCAACAGGATTTGGTACTTGCAGGATTTGTTCCTCTCTTTTGGGCCACTTGCAGACTCTTCTCTATTTTCCTATTGTTTTGGATTTTACAACGTTTTCGTTTGTGGATTTTATATACTTTGTTTACCCATGTCCTGTTGTGACTTCAAGGGGGAGTATTTTTTGGCTGTGGTTTTCATACTCTGTTTTACCCTTTGTCCTGCTAAGACAATGAGGGGGAGTAATTGTTTTGTGATTTTTCTTATTAATCTATTTTACCCTTTGTCATTTTGTGACAAAAAGGGGGAGTAATTTTTTATTTCTACCGGGAGTATACTTTTTAACCAGTCAAGTGTAGTTTGTTGGTTTGTAATTGGCTGCATTCTGTTGGATAAAATTACTTTCATATAATGATTCTTTTTATCAAGGATTCAGTTATTTTCAGATTCTTCATTTCAGAGCCTTGTTTCTAGAAGATTCTGCTCAGATTCCAAGTCAGAAAAATTGGATCACTTGCATCTGTCCGAACAACGTGATATTTAGTTCGGACGCTCAACTGTCCAAGCATCATCCGTCCAGACGACGAGAACTTTCCGTCCGGACCTTCCTCTGTGTCGAGAACCTTCGAACTGTACCAGCTTGCATCCGTCCGGACATCTCAGCAACACGGCCAAACACCTCTCAGTATTCGATAAGGAAAAGGACTTCGTTCCAAAACACAATTATGGGAAGACAGTTGCAACCTTTTGGACGATGTGTGTTCCCATTTGGACACTCTCCTTCATAAGCCAAGTCATGCATACAAAGTTCAACCATCCAGACGTCATTCGTCATGGTCCGAACGCTCAAGCTTCATATATGGAAATTGTATGCAACAATTCAACCATCCGGACGACAGCCTTCATGGTCCCAATGCTCCAAGCCTTGATATGGAAATTGCGTGCAGCTAAAATGCAACCGTCCGAACGCTAGGGCAACACCGTCCGGACGCGGCCTTATTCTGGAAAGAATATCGTACGAATTTGGAAAGACGATTGCACAGTTGTTTGTCCGAACACCCTCAACTACCGTCTGGACACCGCCTAGGTAATTCAAGTCAGACGCGAATTTGGATTCCTATAGCCTATAAATAGAGGCCCCTAAGCATGTTGTTTGTAAGAATTCGGTATTGAATTTCGTAGAGCTTAGAGAGTCATATTTTAGAGTTAGTGTGCTGAATTGGTCCCTCTCAAGCTGTTGTCGTTGTGTGCTGAACTGAAGTCTATTTTAGCGATTGGCCCTAAGGTAATGAATTCCATTGAAGATCCTTTCAAGTAGGTGACATGGTTGGGAGGCGTTCCTGTTGGGTTACACATCAGAGTATACAATCGCTGCATCGGGTATGTGAGTGTTACTGTCTATGTACTAGTTTTGTCTTCTAAATAGTGGATATCCTGGGTTTGGCTACCCCGGAGTGGTTTTTGTCTTAATTGAATTTCCACTTCATTAACAAAATATTTGTCTCTTTAGTTTCCGCATTGTGATATTTTGTTGCACACTATTGCACAAACTTGGTAAATTAGAAGTCATATTTAATTTTCAGCTTTCTTGAATGGAGGTAGGGAATACTCATAAGTTTGAAGAGATCCCACAAACTCTTCAATCTTCATAGAACCTAAGTCCTTACTTTCTTCAATGGAAGTCACTTTAATCCTGAAACGCTCTGGCAAAGACTTTAGAATCTTTTTGATGAGTTTTACATCAGAGACCCTCTTCCCACCATCGAGTTTCTCAAGTTGTTGATCCTGGTGTAAAACTCACCGAATGTCTCATTCTCTAACATCTTAATTTCTTCAAATCTAGAAATCAACATCTGAAGCTTGGCAGATTTTACAAGAAGTTTGGTGACCTCATATGTTGTTTCTAAGATTTTCTATGCTTCTTTAGCGGATTCACAATTTGAAATTCTTGCGAATTCAGATGGGGTAAGTACTTGACATAGCATGGAAGGCTTTATCATTGGAAAGTCGTGCACTATTTTGAGCAACATATAGTTTGGCAGTTGTAGCCTCTGGTTTAATTCAACTAGTTTCTACAATTTGCCAAACATCAATAGATTTTAAAAAGAAGCACATACAAGCTTTCCAATACCCATAATTCGTGCCATCAAAGGCAGGAATGTGATAAGTGCTGAATGTTACACATTCAAGCCCCTTAATTTACATATATTAAGCTCTTAGTTTTGTTATAATTTGATGTTTTGTGTTGTTTTTGTGTTTTCTTATATTTTACAGGTTTTAGAAGAAAAACCGATCAAATTCCAAGATTATAATGAAGTCAGCAAACTCACTTTTGGATAGATTCAAACTCCAAATCAATTTTGAATTTAAGGAAAGAGAAGTTGGCAAAAATTCGTTATCTTTAGAAAGAATCCAGAATGAGCATGTCTCAGTAATTTAATCATAACTTTCGGGTCAAGTATCAGATTGCAAAAAAAATGGTGGCGTTGGAAAGCTAATAATAAAGGTAACAAATATGTCAGAAATAGGTTTTTCCTAATTCGGACGTTTTCCATGCCAAAATCACCCCGCAATAAAAGACCGCAAATCTGTACGAATTTTGGAATCCTTTTCCTACTTGGATAGAAATTTCAGAAAAAGGAGAAGACTTGTAATTATTCTATTTGGACTAAAAGACGTACTTAGAATTGTAATAGGAATTCTAGAGCTTCTAAAGCTTCTCTAATTCCTATAAATAGGTCTCTAGCCTGTAAAGATCAAGAAAATAAGTAGGAAATTTAGTAATTTATAAATTATATTTATTAAATAGATTGGACTAATAATTATATTCTACGTGATAATATTCATATTATGAAAATGAAACAAATTTAAGATAAAATAATGAAAAGTGGAATAATAAAATACTACTAATGGGTCTTTAGGAAATAATAATAATAATAATAATAACAATAATAATGAGTCCTAGTTGAATAAATTAATTAATTGTAATGATAAAATACAATTGGATAGAATGTGGGGTTATATATTAGTTATTAAAAATATAGGATTTTAATATTGTAGGGTCCTAGTGTAATTTGTGGAAGTCTAGACATTTAAATAAAAAGGTAATCTCACTTGCCACATGTCACCATGGGATTGGTTAGGAGAGGATAACATCATTTTCTCCCAACCACCCACAATGGGACAAGTGTCCCACTCACCCTCTCTCTTTCATTTCTCTTTCTTTTTCTCTCCCTTTTTTCCCTCTCACACAACCACTCCCATTTCTCTTTCTTCCTTGTCTTTTCTCTTTTTCCTTCCCTTTATTCTCTCGGTTCCAGCCCCTCTCTTTTCTTTCTTTTTCTTTCTCCCCCACCGACACCCATTCTTCTCTTCTTTCTTCTTTCTCTTCTCTTCCCCTTCCCCCCGAACGCTGCATCTCCTCTTCCCTTCTCCCTTCCTCCTTCCTTCTTCTACCCACAGCAGACCCACGGCCCTCCCCCCCCTCTCTCGGTTTCTCCCCTCACCCGAACCCCTCTCTTTCCCTCTTCTCTTCTTCTTCCGCCACAGCAGCACCGACACCCCCTCTCTTCCCTTCCCTCTTCTTCCCTTCAATTTCCACTTGCTGGCCGAGTAAGAGCTGCTGCCGAGAGTGGGATTTCTGCATAAAATTGGTGTTGGCCGTAGATGCTAAGAAATTAAGGTGAGATTTCCTCTTCCATCTTCTCTTTGATTTCAGTTTATTCCCCTTTATTTTTGGTGTAACCATATGGGTATTCTAGGGTTTAATTTAATTGATATTCTAGGGTTTGAATGGGTAATTTCTGGAAATTTGGTGATTTTTGGTAGGGGTAGCTGAATGGGTTTTTGTGGGGATGATTGAAGTCCATTTTTATAAAGATTGATTTTATGGGTAATGTTTCTTATGGAAAATTCTGGTTGGACTCTTGGTGTAGGCCGAATGGTATCATTTGGGTTTTGGTTTTGTAAGGCTTGATTGTGTTCAATGTTCTAAAATGGATTGTGGGGCTTTGATGTGGATTTTTTGTTTTGATGATTGTTGAAATCATGATGGGTGTTTCAAGGGAATGCAAATATGATTTGGTTGATATTTTAATAATAAATGTAATGATTATTTGTTAAGGATAGAGGTTAATGTTTGTGGTTGAACGGTTGGCATTTTGGTATTGATTTGTTGAACCTTGATGGCTATGGCTGTGTGGAGTTTCAGAGGGTTTTGATGGCTTTTGTTGGCTGGTTTGCATTTTTATGTTCAGTTTTAGTAGCTCTCAGTGATTATGGCCAGTTGACTTTATGTGCTAGCCGTGTGGGTATTGTACTAGGAATTAGGATTATTTCGGGTGCGCTATTCCAAGTGGATTGGTTTATTTGGTAGGCCGTGGTTTGTTAAGATAGAGAATAGGTTAGTATGGGGTCTAATTGAGTAAAACGAATATGAAATAGTTAAAGAAAGAATGAGTGAAAGTAAAGTGTCAAATGTTAGGTTCTATAAGTTAATTATAAAAATATTTACCTAACTATAATTTAAGTAGGGGAATAAGTAAATAAAGTAAATATAAGAGTATAACAAATAAATGGAAAACATAAAGATTATAACATGGAAATCATAGTTCAATGTAAAGGAATTACTAAACCAATATTTTAGTGTGCAAATCATTAAGGTTCTATAAACTAAATACCTGGATGTTTAGTTAACTAAAAGATAAAGTATTAAATATAATAGTAGATATATTTAAAGGTTAAGAAACGAAATAAACACGAACCTAAAATCAAGGCTTAATCCAATTGTAGCCAAGGGTACCTAACTAGCTTTAGATGCAGGTAATACGACGCAGGAGCACGCGGGCAGTTTATACGTCAATAGCTTAGTCTAATATCATATATGTATGCAGGCACAAAAGGTGGAGACTTCAATTGTTCCCCAACGGTGAGTTCAAGGTAACTAGAACGTGGGGGATATTCGAGTCATGAGTCCAATGCAGCTAGGTGAGTATTCTACTCACTGAGGAATCCTAGGAACTTAGATTTACGTATTGTTGCATTTGATTGCATTTATGATTATAGAATTTGTTGGTGAAGATACATGTAATTGAATTGTGAGTTATTGGATTGAGAATTGTAATGATAAGTTGATATTGATAATGATTGGTTGTATTTATGATTATGGAATTTGTTGAGGAAATTGTTTATGATTGAGTTGGGATATATTGGTTTGTAATTGTGTGGATAAATGGATGTTGAGGAATCTTGGTTGTTTATGATTATGGAATTTATTGAGAAAATTGTTTATGATTGAGATGAAATATATTGGTTTGTAATTGTATGGATAAATGGATGTTGATGAATCTTGATTGTTTATGATTATGGAATTTATTGAGGAAATTGTTTGTGATTGAGTTGAAATATATTGAATTGTAATTGTGAGGATAAATAAATGTAGTTGAAATTGGAATGTACTTATAGTTATGAAAGTGTTAGTAAAAATATATGTGAATGGGTTGTGATATATTAGGATTAAGAATTGTGATAATAAATGGATGTTGTTGAAATTGGAATGTATTGATGGTTATGGAATCGTTGCTAAAAATATATGTGAATGAGTTACGATATATTTGGATTGAGAATTGTGATGATAAATGGATATTGTTGAAATTGGAATGTATTGATGGTTATGGAATCGTTGGTAAAAATATATGTGAATTAGTTATGATATATTTGGATTGAGAATTGTGATGATAAATTGATGTTGTTGAAATTGGAATGTATTGATGGTTATGGAATTGTTGATAAAAATGAATGTGGTATGTGTTGAAAGAAAGATGTTTGGGAATAAACATGTGATGATATGTATATAGTGTGGATGCTTTGGTATTATGAAAACTCGGTAGTTGATAGATGGTAAGTCCAGTGTTGTAGTATCTAGCACAGTGGTAGGCCATAGTGTAGCAGCTCTTGGCTGAGATGAGTGGTAGGCCAGAGGGTAGCAGCTCTTGGCTGAGATGTGTGGTAAGCCTAGCATTGAAGTGCTAGCACTTGTGAGACGTGTGGTAAGCCTAGCATTGAAGTGCTAGCACATGTGAGATGTATGCCTTGCGGGTTGAAGCTTTATGGGCGGTGTTGATGGTAAGCCTAGCATTGAAGTGCTAGCACTTGTGAGATATGTGGTAAGCCTAGCATTGAAGTGCTAGCTCGCGTGAGATGTGTGCCCTGCGGGTTGTAGCTTCATGGGCGGTGTTGACGGTAAGCCTAGCATTGAAGTGCTAGCACTAGTTTGATGTGTGGAATATTGTTTATGGTACGCGTGGAATATTGTTAGTGGAAATCGGGATAAAATAATGTGTGATGAACAACGAGACTTGTACTTGATAATGTGTTGTTGCGGGAACTTAATAATTTGTGAATAACGTTGTTGTACTCTGCAAGCAATTATGTTTGTGTATATTGTATACTTAGTGAGTTTTATACTGCTGAGGTGGTGAACTCATACCTTCACCTGTACGGATGTGATTAAACCCACAACCGTACAGACTCTGATGCTTTGACTGCAGGTTCAGTGGATTTAGTGAATGACATCATAGCATATTAATTGGGATGTTATGACTGAAGCCCGGTGCGACAGTTATAATGGTTGGACTATGGGTTGTTCGCCTTTTGGTAGACTTAGTTTATGGCTAGTGTCGCCTGTGACACTTGTATTTATGAGCTAGTCTTTTGGTATGTATTTAATAGTTATGCAGAAATCTTAAATAGATAAACATTAATGGCTCTTTTGTTGTAATTAACTATTGTTTATAGATGGACCTTCCGCTATGTTGATAATGTTATTATGTGTTATCCGCTGCGTAAATGGAACTCTGATTATCAGGTACATGTTATGGAATGTGTATTGTATGTTGGCTGAGCGACATGTAGTCGTGCCACTGTGATGACTCATTTTATGTTTCAAAAAAAAAAAAAAAAAAATTTGGGTCGTCACATAGCCTTTGAAGAAAGACACAGAAGCTTTGAGAAAGAATCAAAGACTACATCAAGGAGGTTCTTTCTAGTTTTTATTTTCTTCCTTTATTTATTTTCTGTATGTATATAATTTTAGTTTATATTAGTTGTAACTAATACTTTAGTTAGGGCTCGATTGAAGCCCTAATCATGTCTCTTTAAGTTTATCAATTTGCTTTGCTACAATTTATATATTGATGTTTAACTTGATTAATTCTTGTTTCTTGAATTCCTTGCATGTTTATGTTTGGCCATCATATGCATGTGGTATGGATTTGTTATTTATGTCAATTTGGATGACCGAGTCCTGGGCAAAATAGAGTAACAAAAGAACCCCATCACAGGTTCTGATGGGGTTCTTGGATTAATCAACATAAAGACAACTGGAATAGACACCATGGTCCAATCTAAGTGTGTTTACCGATTTCCATAGATTTATGCTTTCTTGAAGAACAACTTAGTAGATACCATGCTAAATCCTTCAAGGAAGAAAAGAGTTAGAGTAGATACCATGCCTAACTCGTTGCTTAGGGAAATCAATAGCTTTAGGAGAAGATACCATTCCCTTGTGGCTGGTAAACATTAAGCATCATGTTATGATTGTAGTATTGGGCATATTGCGAATCTTATTTGAGTATGATTAGCGGTGGATATCGAAGCCCTACCTTTTCTTCATAGTATTTTATATTCAATCTTTTATCCCGTTTTATTCAACATATCACTTTTAGGAATTTCTCTTTAAATACAATTTATACCAATCCTCGTGGGAATGATCTCGTATTTGCCTACTATACTATGGTTTTGATCTTGTGCACTTGCGAGAAAAACGTACAAATATTTATCCATTTATTTAGGTAGATATTTGCACAACAGAATGCAATGAAGAGAATGAGACATTATATTGAAAAGAAGTCAAAAAGATCACACTCAAAAAATAAATCTTAAACAGAGTGTACCAAGCTCTGATACCAATTGAAAAATAAAATTGACTTCTAATTTACCAAGTTTGTGATAGTGTGCAACAAAATATTTAAATTGCAGAATTTAAAAGATACAAATATTTTGTTAACGAAGTGGAAACTCAGTTAAGAGAAAAACCACTTCGGGGTAGCCAAACCTAGGATTTTCACCATTCAGAAGACAAAGCTAGTATATAGAAAGTAACACTCACATACCCCGATGCAACGATCGTTCCTATTACTCTAACATGAAACCCATCGTGAACGTTTCCGAACTAAGTCTCCTACTTGAAGGGGTCTTTAATGGAATCCTTTACCTTAGGGCTCCTCCCTAAGATAGACTTTACACGAACACAGCAATGGCACTTGGCAACGGCTAGAGAGTAAGCAGATTAGCACAATGACTCCTAAAATATTCTCTCTAAGCACTAAGGAATTCACTACTAAATTCTTACAATTTACATGCCTAGAGGCTTCTATTTATAGGCTACAGAAGACTTAAATCGCCACTGATTCGGTTTTCTCTAGGCGGCATCCGGACGGACAACTGTGCAACTGGCTTTCCAAATTTGTTGATATTCTTTCCTGAATAAGGCCGCGTTTGGACAGTGTTGCCCTAACTTTCAGACTGTTGCACTTCTGCTGCACGTTATTTCCATAATAAGGACTGGGCGTCCTGATTGTTGAGACTGACGTCCGGACGGTTGAACATCTTCTGCACGACTTGCCTAATCAAGGATAGTGTCCAGACTGTGTAGACCTAACGTCTGGACGGTTTGCAGCTGTCTTTCCATATCTATGTTTTGGAAAGAAATCATTTTACTTGTCGAAATTTTGTGTTTTAGCATTTTTACAGGTCATTAAGTAAAAAATAGAGGTTTTGAGATAAAAAAGCACAAAAGGCTGGAAATTTGGATTTTAAGGCAATGGGCTCAAGCACAGCCTTTCTGGGATCGAGCGCACGCACCCACAGCATGCCATCAACAGCAAACAATGCGCCGCAAAAGAACCTTTTAGCCACATGAGCTCGAGCATAGCCCTACTGGGCTCGAGCGCACTGGCCCACCAGCAGCCATCAGAGCACCATGATGCGCGCAAGGAAGTCATTCAAGCCCGAGTGAGCTAGAGCACACCTTGCAGAACTTGCAAAATTGCAAACTTGTACCAGAACTCCAATCAGACCATTTCTTTTCACAAAAGCACTTCTTCCTCTGAATTTCACAGCAGAGCATGCTGGTTTCGTAACTTTGCTTGTCCTTTGGAAGAGAAGAACCCTAGAGGGGGGTAGATGAGTCTTTCTACATGGCTTTCAAACCCTAATACTCCTCTATAAAACCATAGCATTCTCTCATTTGAAACCGAAAGAATTGGGCAGTAGTCTTAGACCATTTTCTCTTCTGTAATAGCTTAGTTTCAGAAACTCTTTACATTTTGTAACTCTTTTCTTTAAGTCTTCTTTGAGTTTATGTTATTTCTTTAAGCTTTTGTGGTATTTTTAATCATGGGAGGCTAGAACTCTCAACTAAGGTTGAGGATGAAACCTTACCAATGATAACACTCACACTCTTGTTATGCTATTTGTACATTTGATGTTTTGTTAGCATGTTATTCAAGTTCCATTCACTTTAATGCTTTATCTTTTGGAATTGAAAAACAAAATTGACTTCTAAAAATAAAGTGCGTGCAAAAGTGTCAACAAAAATTAAAGCACAGCAGAAAA
This sequence comes from Alnus glutinosa, assembly GCF_958979055.1. NCBI lineage: Eukaryota > Viridiplantae > Streptophyta > Magnoliopsida > Fagales > Betulaceae > Alnus > Alnus glutinosa. The sequence goes on along the minus strand of NC_084897.1, from coordinate 9,918,677 downwards.
TAAATGACACAAATTTTTGTTGACGAAGTGGAAACTCAATCAAGAGAAAAACCACTCCGGGGCAGCCAAACCCAGGAATTCCACTATTCAGAAGACAAAGCTAGATACAAGATAGTAAGACTCACATGTACCGATGCAGTGGTCGTACCGATGCAGTGGTCGTACCTTGATCTCTGACGTGCAACCTAACACGAACGCTTCCCAACCAGGTTCTCTTACCTGAAGGGGTCTTCAATGGAATCCTGTATCTTAGAGCCGATCTCTAAGATAGACTTCGGTTTATAGCACAACACACTTGTAAAACGGCTTCAGAGGGATTGATGACTTCTCTAAGCTCTAATGGAATTCACCCCGAATTCTTGCAGTTCTCAATGCCTAGGGGCCTCTATTTATAGGCTGGGGGCTCAAATGAGCGTCAGGCAAAATATACCTGGGCGCCGTCCGGACGGACAACTGTGCGACAAGATTTTCGAAAATTTCGCGGGGAAATCTTTCCTGTTTAAGAGCTTCGTCCGGATGGGATGGCACATCGTCCAGACGGTCGCACGTTCGCTGCAAGTAATTTCCTTCTTTGATGAACGTCTGGACGGCAATTATTCAACAGGCAATTTCCATATCTGCAATGCGCGCGTCCGGACGGTTGAAGTCGAATCGGCAATTTCCTTCTTTGATGAACGCGCGTCCGGACCAGGGCTGTCAGACTTCCGGACGGTCATATTTTAATTGCGATTCTTGTCTTAAGAAGACGCACGTCCGGACAGGATACCACATCGTCCGGACGGTTGATTGATCTTCCCTTTCTTGAAACTTGGAAAGAAATCAGAAACTGATCGAGTACTGGGAGGCGACCGGACGTGCTGCTGAAATGTCTGGACGGATGCAAGCTGGATAGAACCTTCTCGATATAATATAGCGTCCGGATGGAATGATCACGTCGTCCAGACGTACGATGCTGATCTGTCTTGGCGGTCCGGACGGTAAGACACATCGTCCGGACAGATGGACGTCAAGACGGGATGGCTCGATTGTCCGGACGGCTGACAGGGAACTTGAAATTCTTCTGACTTGCAGACTCTGAAAAGTGGAATCTCTGTTTACAGCATCTTTACACTTAAGTGATTTTGTCCAAACACAGAATGAGACCAAAATACTAACAAACTCCTCCTTTGGCCATTCTGGGACAAAAATCACTTGACCGGTTTGGAAATACATTCCCGGCCCAAAATAAAAATTACTCTCCCTTTTTGTCACAAAGGGACAAAGGGTAAAACAGAGTAATAAAATAACCAACTGAAATAAAAATTACTCCCCCTAACGGTCTCAAAAGGACCCGGGAAACAAAGTAATATAAATCCAAGTGTTATAACAACAGAAAAGTAATAAAATGTTCCAAAATAACAAAAGACAACAAAAACAAGAGGGAATCAAACATCCTCATGCAGAGGTAAAGTCTCATCTGCATCAGCCTCATCATCACTACTGCTGGGATGATGATACTTCAGGCACTCCTTGAGGTCCAGTTGGTTCTGCTCCACGCGCTTGTTGATGGAATGCACTTCTAGCTGCATGGAAGTGATGGTCTGCTGCATGGTGGACATAGACACCTACATATTGCTCATCCCCCCCTGAAGAACAGCAAAAGGCTCCATAATCTGAGCATAGTTGACCTCCGGCTCAGATGGCGGAACAGTCTGTGAGGATGAAGCCATATCCAGAAAGCCAACTGGCATAGCAGCAGGTGGGGGCACCTCATCATCGGAGTCATCTCTCCGCAGCTGCGCGTTGGACTTCATCAGTGTCTGCTTGCTGATTGGCTGCTGGATTTTCATCTTCGGTTCGCCATTGACATTGACTCCCGACTGAAGCATAATCTGAGTGAGCAGGTAGCCAAACGGAAGACCAGCATTTCCCTCATCACGGGTCTCTAACATAACACCCAAAATATGCTTGCAAAGGCAGAAAGGCAAGCGAAGGTGAACTGCATAGACAAACTGGGCCCGTTTCAGGATCAAATCACTGCGCCAAGCAACAGGCCAAATGTTCTGCTGAATGATCTTGGCCAGCATGCGGTGGGAGGAAGATAGGGAACCAATCTTGATGGTAGTAGTACGCTCCTCGCCTTGGGGAATGGCATGGAAGAATTCCCTGAGATCATCCAGGGATGGAGGAAGCACCACCTCATTGTATGGGCTGGCCGAAATCTCGAGCACTGGGACTCAGATGATGTGACTGATGACCTGAGGATCAACAGTGATGAGATGGCCTACAACGGAGGACTGAAGCACCACTCTGTGATCATCGTTCTGCACCACTTCCATGTTGGTGTAGAACAACTTGACCAGTCTGGTGTACACCACACAAGCACAGCTGTGGAGATATCCCCAATTGTATGTCTGGATAATGGCAAGAATGTTGTCCAGCGGTGGCACCATGATGTCAGCCCGAAGGACGTTCCGCTCAGCAATGATAGTGCGGTCCATTATCTTGGCCTGAATTGCAACCCTATCTTCCACAAGCCTCTGATGGACCTTGCGAGGTGGACTGCAGGCAGACATGATTCTGCAAAAGATCCAACAAGAATTTTGCCCAAAAAATATTCTTGTTAGGATAACAAAAATTTGGCAGAATAATAGCAGTAAAAAGGACTTGTGTAAAAATAAATATAGAGTAATATCACAATTAAGTCCAAGGAATTTCAACATGGCAGCAATATGGATCTCATATTCCCTAAAAAAATAACATTCTAACAGTTTAAAAAAAAACTGAAGAGAAAAAGACCAGAAAAATATCTGAAATATGACAGGAATATGCAAAAAGCCAAAGAACTCAAAGACAAATAACTCACAAGCAGCCAAAAGTTCAGATTTTGTGGGGTATGAAGAGAATGCGGCGAGCAGGGGTAATTATAGACACTGTGGGGTCCCCGTCCGGACAGAGCATTAACGTCGTTCGGACGCGCGCTGCATTGGGAACATGCGGATAGGTCGCGCGCGTCCGAACGGTGTGACTCACCGTCCGCCCGGTGGTTGCCGCATGCGTCCGGACTCAATCAGGTCCTGTCCGGATGATTTGGCTCCATACCCGTCCGGACTCCAAGAGAGTGTTGTCTGGACCACTAATCCGTCCAGACATCAATGGATACCGTCCGGACACTCCACACTGAATCACCAGAAAAACTGAGAAAAATTTACAGAGATCAAATTTCCTTAAGTCAGTGTCAGAACACGCATGTATAATCAACTGATAACATAATCAGAGAGCATCTCAAAAACTGAACATAGATATAAATGAGAGTTGAGATTTCAATTAGCACAAATAATTTTCCTGATCATAGAAAATTCAAATAGGCAACTCAACTCATGCAATGCGTGTGTGTGTGTGAAGACTGAACCCACAAGGTTTGAAAAAATCATGACAAGAGCAACCAGATTTCCTAAAGAAGAGAGAGAATCCGTGACAGATTAGCCAAAATTCAAACCTTACTTTTACTAGGGCCTAGCCATCCTCATTTGATACACTCCCCCTGAGTTACAACACCGAATTGTTTTATTTTTACCATGAAGGACAAGATAAATTTTTACTTGCTCATAAAAGGCAAGGTATATTGCAAATTCAGTATAGAAGCAGTGAGTAGACAATTTTAAAGCACAAAATTCATACAAATAACTGCTCAATTCTTATGGTGCTGCAAGCTAGAGGAAATGCCGGAATTTATAGATGCTAGGTTTAACTAGCCTGTGGTCAATTTGACCATCTTATCACACACCTCTTCTCTTATTCAGAAATTCTAGAAGCAAATAGTCAGAGAAGGAAAGGTGTACCTTTAGGGAGTCTCAGATACTGCACTTTTTCATCGCATGAGGAAAGAACCTATCCTACTTTTGCATAAACATGAAAATCACTTGGCCAAAATAGTCATAAAACTCTCAAATACATCTAAGCAAAGTATTGATGTTCACAGAATTGAGATATCAGGTGAAGATACATACGATATCTAATAAGCCAAGAGAAAGATTAATCCTGAAAATTCTCCCATTTTTTTTTTTTTTTTTTTTTTTTTTTTAGAAAAAAAAAACATGCAATATGGAAATGACATCATATGCAAAGGCAAGATCAAACCTGTGAACGCTCGATGATGCCAAACACAGAAAAACAGTCGCTCGACCTACTTTTTTTGTCTTCCCCAATAGATACCTGCATAATTCTCTCAAGAGACATAGGGGGCAAACATACCTAGTTCCTACATTGCATATAAATATATATCAAGTAAAATGAGCAATCTAACCTGATTCCATAGGATTAGGAACCAAATCCTAGGCATAACCACTCGAACCTGCTAGGTATGTCGGTTCCCCCTTATGGGGTAATTGTCCTTCTCAATCCTAGTCTACCTTCCAGTGGGTGGTTGTTGGCAAGACTGCATCATCCAGTCCATCATATTCTGCATCCAGATAGGAGGCTCACTGGAGTATTGCATCTTTTGAGGCTTCTCACTTGCTTGGGTTGGCTCTTGTAGGCGCCACTATGATTGGCTGGTACAAACCGCTGCTGAGGCCGCTGATGCTGAGGAGCATGAGACCAAGGGGCTTGATACTGATGCCTTGATGCTTGTCCCCATGGTACTTGATAGGATGCCTGATGCTAAGGAGTCTAATGCTGAGCCGTAGGTCTAGGGCCATAATGAGCTTGTCTGGGCGCTTCTTTCTTGGCTTTGGCCTTTTGAGCTTTCAAGAGGGAGCACTAAAGCCGAACATGCCCACTGAGACCGCAGTGATGGTAAATAGGAGGTCTTCTGATGGAATGAGGCTGCTGAGTGCTTGGAACATCATCATTGACCTTTTCCTTCTGTTTATCTTCAACAACGGGAGGAAGCTCTGGGACTGTAGGCTTCACAAATACAGTCTTTGAGGAAGAAGGAACATCAGTAGAGGAAGCTACATACCCGAGACCAGTCTTGTCATTTGGGCTCTTCTGGATGGACAGCATACGAGTCAACTTCTCATCAGTGACTCTCTCTAGCTAGAGCTGTGTCTTTAGTAGCTTTTCCTCGAGCTCTTGTAGTTTGAGCAGCAATGAACTCTTCTCGGTCTGCAAACAATTCAGATCATTCAGGTGCTGCTTTCGGCCTTCCCTCAGCTTCTCATACTCTATGTAGAGTGTCTTGTAGGCCTCATTGAGCTCTTTCTCATTTTCACTATGCTCCGAGTAATATGAGTCTTCTTCTTCAACATGTGGGGCTACAAAGGCCAGAAATTTTTCAGACTCTGGAGCTTCTTCTTCTAACTCATCACTGAGAGTCACATTGAAGCCCTTGCCCTTTTTAAGATTCCCACAATCAGTCCGGATATGCCCAAAGCCTGAGCATTCAAAACATCGGGGTCCTCTGGGATCTCTCTTCTCCTCTTCCTCTGGTTCAGCTTCTCTGAGAGGTTTCTTTATTTTATCAGAAAACTTCTTCTTGAACCTATCATCTTTCATCAGTCTTCTGAAATTTTTGGCTAACATAGCCACAGCTTTGTCTCAGAGTCATCTTCAGATGAGGCTTCTACCTTCTTCTTGGAAGCCTTTAGGGCAATGGTCTTCAACTTCTTGACCAGGGGCAGAGACAGCTCATATGTTTGAAGAGATCCCACTAGCTCTTCAATCTTCATCTCTTCAAGATCCTTGCTTTCCTCGATTGTCGTTACCTTGATCCTGAAACACTCGGGCAAAGATCTTAGAATTTTTCGGATGAGTTTTACATCCGAGATAGATTTCCCAAGACTCACCATGGAGTTTCTAAGGTCACTTATCTTGGAGTAAAACTCTCCAAAAGTCTCTTCTTCCAACATCTTAATTTCTTCAAATCTTGAAGTCAACATTTGAAGTTTGGCAGATTTAACTAATTTCGTGCCTTCATATGTTGTTTCCAAGATTTGCCATGCTTCTTTGGCTGATTCGCAGTTTGAAATTCTGGCGAATTCAGAGGGAGAAAGTGCTTGGCATAGAGCATGGAGGGCTTTATCATTGGAAAGTCGGGCGTTTTACAGAGGGACTGTTTCGGGAGTTGCATCCTCTGGTTTAGTCCAACCAGAGTCGACAATACTCCAACAGTCAATAGATTTTAAAAAGAATTGCATCCGAGCTTTCCAATAGCCATAGTTCGTACCATCGAAGGTAGGAACAAAATTAAGAGTTTGAGACATATCAAAATGTAGAAGTCAAATATAATAACACTCAAGAAATTAATCTTCTCAGAGTGTACCAAGCTCTGATACCAATTGAAAAACGAAATTGACTTCTAAAAATAAAGTGTGTGCACAAGTGTCAACAAAAATTAAAGCACAGCGGAAAATAAATGACACACAGATTTTTGTTGATGAAGTGGAAACTCAATCAAGAGAAAAATCACTTCGGGGCAGCCAAACCCAAGAATTCCACTATTCAGAAGACAAAGCTAGATATAAGATAGTAACACTCACATGTACCGATGCAGTAGTCGTACCTTGATCTCTGACGTGTAACCCAACACGAACGCTTCCCAACCAGGTTCTCCTACCTGAAGGGGTCTTCAATGGAATCTTTTATCTTAGAGCCGACCTCTAAGATAGACTTCGGTTTATAGCACAACACACTTGTAAAACGGCTTCAGAGGGATTGATGACTTCTCTGAGCTCTAATGGAATTCACACCGAATTCTTGCAGTTCTCAATGCCCAGGGGCCTCTATTTATAGGCTGGGGGCTCAAATGAGCGTCAGGCAAAATATACCTAGGCGCCGTCCGGACGGTGGACATGGGATGTCCGGACGGACAACTGTGCGACAAGATTTTCTGAAAATTTCGCGTGGAAATCTTTCCTGTTTAAGAGCTTCGTCCGGACGGGATGGCACATCGTCCGGACGGTCGCACGTCCGCTACAAGTAATTTCCTTATAAGGTTTTAGAGCATCCGGACCATGGGGGATGAACGTCTGGACAGCAATTCTTCAACACCCAATTTCCATATCTACAATGCGCGCGTCCGGACCATGATAGGCAGTCGTCCAGACAGTTGAAGTCAAATCTGCAATTTCCTTCTTTGATGAAAGCGCGTCCGGACCAGAGCTGTCAGACGTCCGGACGGTCATATTTGAATTACAATTCTTGCCTTAAGGAGACGCGCGTCCGAACGGGATACTACATCGTCTGGACGGTTGATTGATCTTCCCTTTCTTGGAACTTGGAAAGAAATCAGAAACGAATCGAGTACTGGGAGGCGTCCGGACGTGCTGCTGAAACGTCCGGACGGATGCAAGCTGGATAGAACCTTCTCGATACAGTATAGCGTCCGGACGGAATGATCACGTCGTCCGGACGTATGATGCTGATCTGTCTTGGTGGTCCTGACGATAAGACACATCGTCCGGACAGATGGAACAATGGACAGATGGACGTTCGGACAGGATGGCTCGATCGTCCGAACGGCTAACAGGGAACTTGAAATTCTTCTGACTTACAGACTCTGAAAATTGGAATCCCTGTTTACATCATCTTTACACTTAAGTGATTTTGTCTAAACACAGAATGAGGCCAAAATACTAACAGGAATGAATGTGTTTGGTTGAAGAAGTATGACATTTAATGTGTTTCAACCACTGGATACATTGATTTATCGGTTTGAAAGAGGATATCCATTGTGATTTGTTCTTTGAAGGGATACAATAGATGATTTGATTTCAAATAGGTACTCTTTGTAATTTATCTTTGAGTTGGATTCATTAAATGGTTCTAACATATGTGGTCAAGAACTTAAATGACAAGTTAAGCTTAAATGTTCTTTGGGTGTTTAAATTGAAAACAATAGTGTGTGTTGTTGGATTTGGTTTGGTGGATTCTTATGCCTTAGTTCTTTTTATATTTTGTTTTTCATCATCTTTAACTTAGTGTTATTTTGCATGTTTGAACCTCAACATTTGGAACTAGGTTAAAATGAGGTTAGCTGAACAAAACCCTGATTTTTTACACCATTTCTCTGTGGGATCGACCTCGCACTTACAAAACATTATATTGCAAACGATTCGTGCACTTGCGACTTAATAAAATTTGCACAACACATTATATACTGGTTTACATAGAGTTGAACATGGAAAGAACTTCCTAATTATAATAAATTACAATGAATAAGATCTTATTCCTAGGAGTGAATTATTTCCTAGAAGTTTGCCTTATAGAGGTTGTAATCCCATGATGTGAGGGCTGTAGCTGTATTCGAAATCACTTGCAGAGATTTGGCTATCCAGTAGATATGGAGCGTCATGGCTGGGGTTAATAGGACCTTGATAGACTAGTAGTAATAGACAGTATGTAGCAGCATTCATGGCACAAATTTTGTTCTATAAGTCTCTCGGTATAGTGCCAATCCTACTGAAAAGGGTTTAATATATTGGGTAAACCATATGGAGTACAATTATGATATGTTCTCTTGATTATCACGTATCTCATATCTATATTGCAGTCACATGACTTATACCTGTTGGAGTATTGTTTCATATTATTGCATGTTGTTTATCAATCTTTTCTATACAAATTGAGTTCACAAATAGAATAACATGAATCTCTTATGTATCCTTACTAACTCGTGTACTTACACTTTATCTTTTCCATTGTAAAACATTCGTGTTTTATAGTTGTTGAACCTTTAGAGGATGGATGTTGGGGATTCGAAAAAGTGACCAGCTTTGGACCGCCTCTTTAAGCTGATTTTTGAGGAATTAGAGCCACTCTAAAGTGGTGAATTGTGGCATGATTTCAAGAATTCTATGCGGGATACGTTTTTTCGGGATTTCTTTGGGAGTATTATCAGTTTTATTGTAGTCTTTTGTTGGAATGGTGAACTTGGTTATCTTTAGTTTATGGTTGGCAATTTCAGACTTGGTGACGGATCTTAGACGACAACATTTGTTGATTATCTTTATATTATGATGCCTTCTTAGTTTGCTTTGGTATTGTTTTACTGTGGTTATGATAATATTTATCTTGATGCACTAGAAAAGTCTTCTGTTGTAGGCTCTCTAATGAGGGCTTAATGATCCCTCGGTCTTATCTCTTGCGAGATTAACCTACTTGAGGCCCTGGTCGATTAGCAAGTTTCTTCGCTTTCACGCGTTGGCAGCTCAATCCCTTGCTTGTTTGTTACTAACGCGCAACTACTTTCTAAAGCTCAATATGTTGCTTGTTTTTAATCCTCTACTCCTACACTCTTGCAAATGAAAATGCAACTAATGGTCCATGGCTGATGAGTCTTGACTTCTCTCTTGATATCTGATCAAAGACCTTCAATAAAGGTGTTGATCAGGTATCTCTCGAACAAATCACGAGCACAATTGGCTAGGTGCTCAAATCGGTATTGATAGTCACTAGGGAGGTTTGTTGGATCTTAGATAATTCACCGTCAACGTTCTGAAATGTGGAGGGGCCGAACCATACAAAAAGCCCTTCCATAAACTCCTCCCAGTTTGACATCCCATGGCATGCCTCAAATCAATCATACCATTGGACGGCTTTGCCTTCAAGATGAATTGGTACAATGTCTACTCTGGATGCTTCTAGGATCCCATGGAAATGAAAAAGAAAAAAACCCTCCGCTCTTGACACCAAACCCAATGGATCGTCTTAATCACACAAAGGAAAGTCCATCTACATGTGCTGAAATCTGTGATCATGATCTCCATGAGAACGTGTTGCCGGTGGGGTCTGAGGTGTATATTATCCCACACTTCGTTCATGATCTTGGAGGATTTGTGTGTTGGATTCATTAATAATCTCCTTCTAATTGCTTCAGAAACTCAGAATCAAGCCGTCTCTAGGGGAGTATCTTCCTTGCGTTATGGATTCTATTAGAGGCCAGTCTGTTAAATCAGAAATTCCTCGCTCCCTTTTTGGTTGCGTGTGTAGGGCATAAGTTCTCTTTTTTTTTCAATTTTGCCCTTACACGGAATAAGATATACCCGGTGACAATAGAACAGGGATAAAGGCAACCTTAACCTTATAAGAGCACTAGCAGCAGATTCTCAACCATTTTCTCTATATTTAGGGAACAAAACTACTTTTTGCTTTCCTATAAAAAAATACCCCACAATAGATTCCCTTACTTTTCCCTATATCAATTAAATATTATTTTTTTACTCTTATTTTATTCTTTTTCTCCCTTTCCTACTTTTTCTCTCTTCCCTATATAAATTAATTATACTTCTTTTATATTAAAATAATACATAGGGAATGAATAGTAGACATGTATACATAGGGAATCACTATTCATTCCCAACCCCCTCATCTAAATATAGGGCATCTACTGTGGGAGGTTTTTTGATGTTTTTCATGAAATTTTCCCTAAATATAGGGAATGGAACTAATATAGGGTAACTGCTACTAGTGCTCTAACCAGATAGTCCAAATGCTAACACCAAACCAAAACAATACAATTCAGAAACAGGAATAAGAATAGCCCAATATTGGAATAGGGACACAAAAAACATTCTTGGACAATTTAAAACCTGTAACCAAAAAAGCACCTTCTTCTCGAAATTAACGCTTCTATGTGACTCACACACACACACAACGTACCACACCAACCACATCACGCCCACAGCTCCTTAACAATCAATCTGTAACGGTCCATTAGTGGCTGGATGGGCTTAATTGCAATAGTGGGCTGAATGGGCTTAGGTTAGTAGTTATTAGTAAAACCCATATAAATTGCTAAGAGTTTAGATTGGGGGCTATATAAGGATTAGAAGTCTAATTGGAGAGGGCATCTGATGAGTGAATTGTTTACTTTAGTAAACTTGGAGGCTGAGCACCTCGAATGCTATGGAGATTAACCCTCTCGAATGTGGCTATTTGCATTGTAAATTCCGTTCAATCAATTTAGTGTTCTTCTTCCTAGTTCCTTCAATTCTTCTATTTTAATTCATCAATTTTGTCATTTCTACCGATTCCATTACAAAATCCCTAAATCAAAACCCTAGAATTTCAGTACCAATTTTGGTACTGTTATAATGCAAATAGCCACATTCAAGAGGGTTAATCTCCAGAGCATTCGAGGTGCTTAGCCTCCAAGTTTACTAAAGTAAACAATTCACTTATCAGATGCCCTCTCCAATTAGACTTCTAATCCTTATATAGCCCCCAATTTAAACTCTTAGCAATTTATATGGGTTTTACTAATAACTACTAACCTAAGCCCATTCAGCCCACTATTGCAATTAAGCCCATCCAGCCACTAATGGACCGTTACACGATCTTTGGCCTTCTTGGTAGGGCACCATCCACATGTCCACCACCCCAGCGGCGGCACACAAGCAACAATAGGAACTGCCACAAAGAAAGGAAAAAAAGAAAAGAAAGGATAGAGCACCAAACCACAGATAACTGAACCTCCCACGGATGAAGGCTCTGATACCAGATGATAGGACTCAAGGGATTCTATCAATGGAAATCAGAAAATCAACACAAAAATTAAAGAGAAAGAGATAGGGGATAGGATCAGGCCTCCAAATATTGCTCAAGCAATGAGTGTTATTCCTTGATGATGAGCCATACAGCATCTACACTTATTTATAGGAGCAATTCAAGTTCAATATGGAAAGTGAAAAGCGTAACGATCAAGCAAACTATCTATGGAAGGCACAAGCGTAAGAATCAAGTATAAGTGAAAGCAAGGGAGATTTGGGGAAGGTTCGAGATTCCTAAGATTTGGCTGCCTATTGATGTGGGTAAACTTTTGATAAATTTCTTAAAATATTTTTGACGTCATTTTTATTTTAGTATTATCCTACAAAGCTGATGTGGCAGTCTCAAACACTTGAATTTTTATTTTTATTTAACAATGACTAGTTGAGGCCGACGTCAACATCGTGGGATAATTACAAAATAAAAATATAGTTTGTAACATTACTCAACAAGAAAACCATTGATTTTTCTTCAGAATATTTTCAACCGCTAATATCAAGAAAAAAGAAAAAAAAAAAGAAAAAAAAAAAAAGAGAGGAAAGTTGTCATGAAGTTTGTCCAAAACAAATTGAGGAAAGTTAGAGAATGTAAAACTGCCTTATCATTAGCTTATTCAGCTCTTTGAGGAGGATATGTCAGCCTATCTGTTTGGAACCTCCGAATTTAAGGACTAGGTATTTTTCATGTACAAACTTTATCTGAATAGATTGTCAATTGTGCATTCAGAATGATCAACCTACAAATTTCAGTCTCACACGAGGAGCAAAATTTAGTCAAAACATTTGCTAAAACAAAAAACCCGCTGTAACTTATGAACATCAGTTAAACTAACACATCTTGAAGCCTCTCGTAACAAATGTCAGCAAATCGTTAGATTGCTTTTAATCAAAGAATCCAGCAGCTGCAATCTTGTGAATCTTGGGGCCCTTCAAACCATTGATTCCATAATGGGTTCACAGGGCCGTTTGTGCTGTAAACAAAATAAACTGATGATTGGGCAATTCTATCAAAATAAGACGAGCTGGAATATAGGTTGTATAACTTACAGTGGGAGTAGTGGATCAGGTAGTATTTCTATGTTGCGCAACAATCTGAGAGCCAACAAGAAAACAGGTCACCATACACTCTACAAATCTTTTGCCATTAACTTCTATGAGATTTTTTTGTCATGCTAGTGACAGCATTTTGCTATAGGTGCTTAATCAGCAGAATGAGCAGACAAACAAGTGAAGATGCACTCCCCGTTACTGGAAATTAAATGGGTAAACCAATACATGCAATCGCAATACTTATTTCTATAGCCCACTGGATTGAAAAGAAATATCAAATCTCCTCTTCCACCAGCCTATTTTGTAAAGTACTTATATTTGAACTTTTTCTTTTTTCTTTTTTCTTTTTTTTTTTTAAAAAAAAAAAAAAAAACCAAAAATTCTTGTACTTACTCCTCACATGATGTTGACACGTTTTCTGTTTTTTGAAGCTCTTCTAACTCTTCCTGGACAAAATTTATGCAAAACCAAGTAACAGGAATAAGTTGCAAATTGCAATTTAGTGCATAATACAACAGTGACTTTCTGTAGCAGTTAGTTTCAAAATGCAGAGATAAGAAAGACAAACTTCTAAAGTGCAGTGTCATCTCCGAGAGCAACTAGCAAGGTATTATGCAAGAAAAGAGCAAATCATCAATGCTTTTGATTCTGTCACTTTTTCTAAGTTGAATGAAACTTTGAAGCATGTGCCTATACATATGCATAAGGGTTAGAAGCAAGCCTTAATCAGTGACCCTATAGCTCCAAAACATAGGGTAGCAAGTATTTCTAATTCAATCCAACTGTGTTATCTACCAAGTTAAAACACTGACATTAGAAAAAGTTTTAGATAGGCTCAAGAGAACATCAGTGGACTACTTTATCTCATGCATTTGTTGTCACTGTCAAAGAGATGTAGGAAGTCCGACAAGATTGTTCATTTCTCTATCTAAATTGTGCATGGTCTACGAATTGAAACCAATAGAACATTCAAACAGTTCAGACTAGATATTATCAGAGAAATGCTGTAGAAGTGCAGAAAATATGTAGAAAAAGGCCTAGAAATATATCCAGGAGATTTAGAATTTTGAATGATCTACCAGAGATATAAAAGCAACATAGACTTCCTACATCAATTATATAAAAATCCAGATAGGAAGTATTAAAAGGCCTATAAAATCCAATAGCATCAATGATTTAGGACATGGAGCAAAACAAAAGCATTTCTATAACTTGGAACTTATAGAAGAGAGAAAGGGACAGAGGCAGAGAAAGTTGGAAGATCAATCACTTTACTGCCTTCAAATGTCTTTATACATTCAATCAGCTTAACTAGAACAATTGCCAAAGACATAAAAAGGTTCAGTGCATCCCACATTCAGGAGCCACACCATCACTGTTTCAATGATCCACTATGTCATATGGATATTAAATAAACACCATTGCTATAACTTTAGGAAACAAATATTCTTTGAGGAAAAAATCATCCACTCCATTTGCTTGTTGCATCTAATGGGCAGTATGATTTTGGTATGAAATTAAGACATCTAATGTCATTTAGTCACTTAACTGCATACAAGAAAAAATCAAAAACCTTTCTTGTTTGCTCTTCCTCTGTCATGACCTAGGGAAGCTCTACCGACATCTACACTACCACTCCAAAATGACTAGTTGACACTCATGCAACACATTCACAATCTACCCACCCAATGTGGGACTTAACTCTGTAGGGTGTCACAATCTCTCTCACCCAAATCCTTGATGTCTTCATCAAGACCCACATCATGCAATGTTCCAAAGGTGCATGGTGTTATTAGGTTGGATCTGATACCATTTGTCACTGGTAATACACCAAATAATCACCCTAGGCTCACTCAAGCAACCTCTACATGGAAGATAATCCATCGGATCACACAATTACCCTTACAAGGGTTTAATCAAAACAGCTTTTAAAATCTTCTCCACATGGAAACTATACACCCTCTCATCAATCCTCAGACGATCATTAATGCGACTTACAAGGAAAATCACACATTATTGGCATCAATACTACCATATTGGACAAGGAGCATCTCCCACAAAAAGGCTTCACCACCCCCAAAGCCAGGTACACATTCTTCCTCTTCCACTCTCTCCATTCTTTAAGAAAACCTAAAGACTTAAGCATCGGAGGTTCCCCATCGGCCCTTCTCTGGCCGGCATCACCCCAATGGCGTTTCTTTTGTTTTGCAAGTGACTCGTCGCTAACCCAATCGTCCAAAAATCTGTTTAAATAGTCACGATCCAAATGAAATAATTAAAGTTATAGTTGAAATTTCCTGGAGCCATTTATATAGTCCAGTCTTACCTAATAAAGAACCAATATAACTAGACAAGCATTCAACACCGTCACAATCCATCCACCCAATATGAAACTTCACTTTCTAGGGTGTCGAATGCTTAGCAAAGTGCCTAGCATCATACTTATTATGATGACCCGTCTAACATACATTCTTTAGTTTTGTTGGTCAATCAGCTTCCATTTTGCATGAAAATGCCTTTGCATCAGTTCACACCCATCAAAGTACTAGCGGACAAGCCAACTGCCCATTGGCAGCACTAATTCTACAATGCCTACCAGAATAAGATATTCTGACTTCTTTCCTTCACTTTGTAACATTTGAACTTAAAATCTTCCAGAAACTCGACCCACCCTTTACCACTTGAATCAACTCCAAGTGGTTGGATATATTCTAAACCTGAACTTCAGTAAGCAATTAACAGCTTTCACCAGGCCTCGACTCAGTTGGCAAAAAACTGCCCATTAAAACGACCGGTATCACCGAAGTTTCAAGCTAAAAAGGAAATGCATCTAAACCCAGTTCATACCAAACAAACAAGCACAAATATTTATGGAAAAGAAGAAAAAGAGACCTCTAAGAATCTGGATTCTTGCTCGACGCGCTTGAGTTGGGCGAGAATACGATGCTTGCCTCTCGTATCAGGTCCTTCTGCTGCTACCGAAGAAACGGCAAGCTCGTCCACAGACGACGCCGTCTCAGACGCCATTACTGTAAAAGTCAAAATCCAGAAGAACAGCTCCAAAGACGACGCTCATCCCAAAACGGAGCCGCTCATTTTTTACCTTTCGAATTTGAGTTTCACTCCTCATTTACATATATAAAAATATGCAGGGTTACGAACTCCCTCTAACCTTTACAGATCTGAGAGACTCACACTTTTCTGTTGTCCGTACAAAAGGCCTTTTATATTTTTCACTTACCTCTCCCGAAAGTATGTATAAGCATCCTCGAGTCTTACCTTAAATAGAGTTTGGGTGTATTTCGTAACCAACTTCTTCTTCCCTCTCCTTATTTTAACTTCTTTAAAAAAAATAAAAAATAAAAAATCAATTTTTAAACATTCACTTTTTATATCACAATGATAATTTTTTTATTAATATTCAAATAAAAAATTCAATACAATTTTTTTTTTTTCACTTTTTCCATATAATTTTTTTCTACTTTATATCAAATTAATCATTTTTAACTACTAAAAAAAAAAATATTCACCTCAACAAGCATTACTTGTCATCGAGGTTTTTCACTACGGTCAAGGTAAGGGTTTGAGTTATCCATTTAAGGGTGGAACAAGACCCGAATTAGGACGATATTCATAGCTCAGTTACTCTTTGTGTACATTATGGAGTCTCCACTCCATGTTGAAAGCTCTTTCAAATAGCATGAGCGTTGAAAGTATTCAATTAGACTAGAGCGTTAGATTCTTTTTTTTTACTTCTTTCAAAGGAGTGAAAACACACCATTCAACTCTAAGATGAGCACATTCAGGTCTAACTCCTAAGTGCTATCTTTAATAGAAATGCTATTTCTTCAATTTCCGTTAAACTCTTATTTACTCATATCCAGTTCCAACAACTTTTTTTTTTTAAAATATACTCTTGAGATATGTAGGACCACATGTAAGAAAACAGATGCATAGGTTAGTTTAAAGAAAAAGTTGGATGAGAGTTTGACAGGAATTTGCAAAGTAACATGTATCTTTCTTGAAATAGGTGGTTAGTAAGATCTCCAAGCTCACCGAAAATATGTCCCTATCTTAGCTAAAAAGTTGTAGAATGTCTAAATTTAGATAATATGAGCCAAAATTCCTTCCAATTAAATTTGGTTGAGATTAGTTAAAGCCAATATTTTGCTATAGTGAACTTGTAGCTTACCCAAAGAAATATTTTATTGATTTTATTAGTCCTCAAGGCTCAAACTTTCTCTCTTTGATGCCGTGTAGATCTAAGATTGTTCTAACAGTATATAATAGTAGCATAAACTAAGAATTGAAGATTGAAAAGGAAATTAAGGAAAAGAGAAAATAAAAACAAATAGGGAAGAGAAAGACTCTAGTTGCCCCCAGTAAGAAAATAAATAAATAACTTTGAAAAACTGAAATTTAATTAATACTTCAAAACTAAATTCTTCCATTGAGTGTGTGTCCCTCATATAGGAAAAAACAAAACAAATCTTAATTGGAAAAGGAAAAACCTTATCCTTAATGGAAAAGGAAAACCCAATCCTTATTGAAAAGAAAAATTAAAACTGCATTGACCCCCCTTTTTTATAAAAACAAAATGGAACATCACAGTGGCATAACAATTAGTCATAAGCCAACAACAACTCTACACATCTCATAACATGTGCATAACATATTAGAGATAATACATAGCAGCAAAATTTCTATCATTGACAAAAGAGGAATAATTATAGCATAGAGAGCCAAATAACATCTATATGATTAAAGCTTGATTATTGTATCTTTTACATAACAAAAGTATGGTTATACAAAAGGTATCATATAGGATACGTGTGGCTATATACAAAAAGGGAACAACACCAAAGTTGGACTACGTCCGCATAGGTGGAATAATGGGTCTTCGGTCTCCATAGTATATAACTTACTAAGTTTTCACAATGAGTCAAATTTTTTTTCATTTTATCATACATTTACAATAACATCTACCTTTAGTAAAATACTTCCCTATCTAAAACGTTTTGTAGTTGATAAGGTAAACCCTCTTGTTTTAAAATAAAACAAGTGAAATCCTACCACGTAGTTGTGGATCTATATATCATGTGACTCAGCGTATACAAGCACTCCCCGACTTTTAGGAAAAACAAGTTACGGGCACATTTAAGCATGGTAACTCTTAAAAGCATCATATGCAACCAATTGTAATAGCATAAATATGCCCTGTCCCATTCAGGAACATATGAATACCGATACATCTAGTATGGAATTCCTTATAACACATAACATAAAACATCATCATATAAACCTATCCATCAATCTGGGACTTGTCACAACAGCTTCTAGGATATCATTTTGCTTAACATACATCATCATGAGGGACTTGTCCTTAGGTATTGAGAGCTCGCAACTCACTTCTTTCGAGGACTTTGTCCTCCATAACATCATCATTAAGTTAACAATATCGATGGCTCACCCCCAGGGACTTGTCCCTTAGTGTAATGATGAGGACTCGTCCCGATACATTAATCTCTTATACATTTTTTTTTCCTTTCATGTTCATGCTTCATGATATAAAATTATCGTACTTTTGTTTTCATGTTTATGCATTGTTCAACAACATTTCACTTTCACAGCTCATGAAATATATACTAAAATCCTTAGTTCTTCTCGAAAGTCACCAAAACATGTATCAATTTCCAATTTCATAAGACATACTTAAAAGCTCATAAATCATTATCAAGGTCATATCTCAACATAATTCAAGGTATCAAAGTCATCTTGAATCATATAGTATCATAACATCAATCAACTCGAGGTTAAACATTATCGCATACTTGTAATATCATTTAAAACACAATGTTGTGCAAATTTTAATTAACTTACAAGTGCACGAATCGTTTGCAATAAAGGGTTTTCCAAGTGCAAGGTCGATCCCACATAAAATTGTATTCTTGAAAACAATTTTATATCTAAACTAATTAAATCCTAACCTAGTTTCGAAAAAGGTTTGATTTTTGGTAAAAAGAAAACATAAACTAAATAAAGTAAAAATAATCAAAAGGTAAGGTACTAAGGTTTTGGAATCCACACTCACCAAATCATAACAACATATTCTCATGTTCATCAATACATATTTGAAGTTCTTACCATACAAATCTTATGTATGTTCTCTACTATGCTTAAAAAATTAATTAAATCATTCAATGAATCCATTCTTTGTACAAATCACAAAAGATTTCCAGTTTAAACCAAATCATCAAATGTATCCGTAGAATGAACACAATGAATATCTAACGTTTTGATAAATAAAAACCCAAGCAATCAATTAAATGAAACTATCACAAATCATCACATGTCGTAAATCACAATAGATATCTAAGAATCATCTCAATAATTGAATTGAAGTAAAACAATTAGAAATTAAAAACTCATAAAATCAGATAGTATAAACTTACATAAAAATATTGTTGCTCTTCAATGGTGATGCTTCATCTTTAACCTTGGTTGAGAATTTAGCTACACATGATTATGAAAAATAAAACCTAAACTTAAAGAAAAACTAAACTAAAAGGGAGAATATGTGGAATTTTGTTTCTGGTCTCCCACCTCCTTTTCTTAAGGCTTAGTAGTCTATTTATAGGAAGAAAACAAACCCTAGACGCTTAGAGGTCCTATAAAAATCGTACTTCAATCCCCTAGTCAAATTAATAAGCAATCCTAGTACAAATCGGAATATGATTCGTCCATATTTGCATTTTTATATTGCGGGACACGTTTTGCATAGTAAACATCCGAATTAGGAAAATCCTATTTCACAATGATTTGTATCATTTTAAGTGAGCTTTCCAACGCTACTAGTTTCACCTTAATTCAATACTTGACTTGAAAGTTATGGTCAAAATACTAAGACATGTGTAGAATCTGAAATTTAATCCAATCCAATTTAATCCTTTCATTGATTTGGTTAAACATAACCACATCATGGATACATCATGGGGTAAAGTGTAATTTCTCCTTTATTTTAATTGGTTACATTCTGGTTGACAAAAAAGCTTCCATAGTAGGGACTTCCATTTTAGGGACTACCATAACAGGAATACCGTAATTCTAGAAGAATTCCCGAAGATTTATTGCAGAATATATTTTCCATTATGGAAATGGTTGAACAAGAAAGTATCTGCACAAAATAATCATTGAGAAGGCAATATTACGAAGATCTCAAGATTTTGGAGACTTTACTGCTCAAAAAGTCGGTTTTCCCTACAACTTGTCCAAACGCCTAGATGCCAGGGTCCAGACGCCTAGCTTAGAAAGTCAAAGTCCTATGAAGGTCCAAACGACGCAGCAGACGCTGAAGTCCGAGAGCAAGAGTCTAAAAGAAGTCCAAACGGCCCAGCAGATGCGAGCCACAGAGAGCACCTGTCTGCATGAAGGTCCGAACGCAAATGCGATGACTGTGGACAGTGGAAGTACTTTGAGCAACCGTCCGGCCGCTAGGGTTGCAGGTCTAGACGTGCTTCAGTGTTTGCGTGAAGTTTTAGTTGCAGGTCCGGATGCCCAGAGGCCAGGTTTGGAGGCGGCCTAGGGAAATCAAGTTTGTTGACAAATTGGGTTTTCCAGAGCCTATTTAAAGGGGCTCCTAGGTTGTTGTTTTGTAAGAATTTAATATTGAATTCCAGTGTGCTAAGAGAAGGTGTTTACGTAGATATTGTTAGATGTGCTAACTCTCTTAGAGTATTTGTGTGATTTGATCAACCGTTTGAAGTCTAGCTTAGAAAGGAGCTTTAAGCTAAATGAATCCATTGAAGAACTCTTAGATAGGAGGTCTGGTTGAGAGGCGTTCATGTATTGGTACGTGTTAGAGTTAAAGGAACGACTATTGCATTGGGTTATGTGAGTACGACTACTTTGTAACTAGCTTTTTCTTTTGAATAGTGAATTGCTTGGGCTTGGCTGCCTCGAAGTGGAAACTCTTTGTACTAGTGGTTTTTCTTTTTGGTACAAAGAGTTTCCACTTCGTCACCAAAATGTTATTGATTTTCTGCATTTATATTTTGGTTGATTGGTTGATCACACACACACACACACACACACACTAGTAGGAGTCTTATTTTTTCAATTGGCATGAGAGCTTGTACACTCGTTTTTTGATTAATTTCCTAACATGAATTTTTCTCTTCCTAAGAAAATTCAGTTGTTTTTAAACCTTATCAGTGAACATCTTGCCTTATTGAGAAAGCTCTCACACACATACACGCATAGTATGAGTTGAGTACGCTGTTTAAAATTTCTATCTGCAGGCAAATTTTTGCTCAATGATTACTTGACTCTCTATTATATGCTTGTATATTTTTTATATGCTATTTGGCTGATTTCTCAAGTTTAGATACATGTGTGTGTTTCTTTAGTTGTGAAAGACTAACCTTGTTTTTCTTTCTATGACTTTTTCAGCAAGTTGTTCTTTTTGGTTCTTTTTACACTTTACTACTTTCATGCGTTTGGACTCTAGTACTATAATTACTGTGAGTTTAATACTATGTTTACCCTTTGTCCTTTTGAGACAAAAAGGGGAGTATTTTTATTTTTTGGATCGGGGTTGTACTTTTAAACCAACAAGTATCAATGTCACAAGCATCAAGAAGGCAATTTTTGGATTCTAGAAAGATTTTGCGCAGTTTACAACTCAGCAAAAGTCGGTTCCCTAGTTGCCGTTCGGACAGCCTAGAGAAACTTCCGGATGCCCATCAGTGTTCGAGAAGATCTGAACAACTTAGTAGACACGGTTGGTGAAGACAACTTGCAACTATCTGGATACTAAGGCAACATTGTCCAGATGTGGAGACTGAAGTTTAATGAAGAAACGCGTGAAGCACGTTATGGAAGTCGATTGCTGCTTCCCATCCGAACGCCCACTGTCTAAGTCCGAACGCTGCCCAGAGAACTCCGAATCAGTGTTGTAATAGGTCTTCTAAAGCCTATAAATAGAGGTCTCTAGGCTTGTATTATTTATAGAATTTGGTATTAAATTCCTTTGTACTAAGAGAGAGTGTTTAGGTAGTGAAAAATAAAGAGACTTCTAATTTATGCAAGTGTGTGTGTATAGTGTGCAACAAAATGTTAAATGCGAAAATTAAAGGAGACAAATATTTTGTTGACGAAGTGGAAAACTCAATTAAGAGAAAAACCACTCCGGGGCAGCTAAACCCAGGATATCCACCATTCAGAAGACAAAGCTAGTTACAAAGTAATAGCACTCACATACCCCTAATGTAGTGGTCATACCTTGCACTCTAACATGTAATCCAACACGAACGCCTCCCAACCAGGTCTCCTAACTGAAGGGGTCTTCAATGGAATCCTTTACCTTAGGGCCAACCCCTAAGATAGACTTCAGATTAAGCGCAGTAACAGCACACACAACAACGACTTTAGAGAGATCAACTCAGCTCTCTGTAAGCACAAATGGAATTCAATACTGAATTTTTACTATTCTCAAGCCTAGGGACCTCTACTTATAGGCTGACGGTTCAAATGAGCGTCTGGCTTGATAAAAACTAGGTGCAGTCCAGACGGTAGTCAATGGCCGTCCGGACAGACAACTGTACGATCGATTTCTTGAGAATTTTTCTGAAATTCTAACCTGTTTCTGAGCCGCGTCCGGACAGTAGTGCCCAGTTGTTCGGATGGTCGCCCTTCCACTGCAAGTAATTTCCATATAAAGGATTTGAGCGTCCAGACCATGGTGATGGTCATCTGGACAGTCGATCAGATGCACGCAATTTCCATATTTGCTGCTCGCGCGTCCGGACCAAGCTGACTAGCTTTCGGACGTCTGGATTTTAAATGTTATACTTTCCGTATGGATAAGCGCGTCCGGACGGGAATCCACGTCGTCTGGATGGTTGCAGCGATCTTCCCATATCTATGTTTTGGAAAGAAATCCTGAAGCTTGGTCGAACACTGAAAGTCATCTGGACGTGCTCCTAAAACGTCCAGACGGATGCAAGCTGGAGCAGTTTGAAACTTCTCGACACAGGGGAAGGTCCGGACGGAAAGTTCTCGTCGTCTGGACGGATGATGCTTTGGAGATGGACGTTCGGATGGTATGACACGTCGTCCGGACGGCTGACAGGGAATTGCATTTTTTTCCTTGGAAACTGTGCAGAATCTTCTGGAAGCACTTCTGAATAACGGAATCCCTGTTAAAAAGCATCTTTACAAAGAAGTGATTTTGTCCAACAGAATGTGGCCAATTACAAACTAACAGGTAGAAACAGAGATATTTGCTAGCTCTCTTAGGGTCTTTATTGTGTGATTTAATCAACTCGTGAAGTGTAGCTTAGGGAGGAGCCCTAAGCTAAAGAATTCTGAAAAATAAATATGACTTCTAATTTACTGTGTGTATATGCACAATGTGTAACAAAATATTGTAAATGAGGAATTTAAAGAACACAAATATTTTGTTAACAATGTGGAAATTCAATTAAGAGAAAAACCACTTTGGGGCAGCCAAACCTAAGAAATCCACTATTAGAAGACAAAGCTAGTACAAAGACAGTAACACTGACATACCCGATGCAGCGATCGTATCTTGCACTCTAACACATAACTCAACGTGAACGCCTCCCAACCAAGTTTCCTCCTTGAACGGTTCTTCTATGGATTTTTCTTTACCTTAGGACTCCTCCTTAAGATAGACTTCAATTATGAGCACATCAACAGCACAACGACAATGGATTGAGAGCTAGCACATCTTTACAATTTCTCCCTAAAATATACTCTCTAAGCTATAAAGAATTCAATACCGAATTCTGTAAAGAATATATGCCTAAAGGCCTTTATTTATAGGCTCAACAGACCTAAAAAAAGTCTGAAACAGATTTCTCTAGGCGGCGTCCGGCCGGTAGCTGAGAGCGTCCGAACGGTCTTTTGTGCAACCAGCTTTCCATAACGCGCTCCATGCGTTTCCATATTAGGGCTATGTCCGGACGGTTGCACTTCTGTTGCACGTAATTACCATAATAAGGACCGAGTTCAGACGATGTTTCCCTAACGTCTGGACGGTTACAATTCTTCTCCGTGTTTTGCCATAATAAGGATCTCGTCCAGATGGTGTAGCCTTGTCTTCCGGACAGATGCAGCTCTCTTCCCATATACGAGTCTGCAAAGGAAAACCTAATTTTTGTCGAACTTTGAAGAGCATTTGGACGTGTTTCCATGACGTCCGGACGGATGCAACCTTGAACTGTTCGAAGCTTTTTGACATTGATGGGCGTCCGGACGCATGACTAGGTCGTCTGGACAGAAACTTGGGATCTGACTTCTCTGATTTGGAATTTGCATAGAATCTTCTTTGAACATCTTGAAACACTTTTCTGAAATGAAGACTCTAAAAAATACGGCATCCCTAATTATGTAGCAACATTACATAATAGTGATTTTGTCAAACAGAATGCAGCCAACACAAACTAACAAACTCTCCATTTGGCCATTTTGAGACAAAAATCACTTGACCTATTTTAAAATACATTCCTGGTCCAAAAATAAAGGGTAAACAGAGTAGAAAAACCAGTTAAAAATTACTCCCCTTTATTGTCTCAGTAGGACAAGGGTAAACAGAGAAAATAAAATCCAGAGTTATAAAAGTTTACAAATATCAAAAACTGGAATAACAGTAAAAATTGTCTCAAAATAAATTAACAAAACACCAAAAAGAATAACAATCAATCCTTGTCATCAAGGGATAGATGATGGTGCTTGAGACACTCTGAATGTCAAGCTGGCACTGCTCTACTCTGAGATTGATAAAGCGGACCTCCCGCTTAATACAACTGACATCCCCTTGAATATAATCCAATGCAGCCAGAATCTGAGCATATCCTACATCATATTGTGGAGGCAGAGGAGCAGTCTGAGAAGAGGAAGCTGAGGTAGGCAGCTCAAACTGAACAGGAGGAGGTTAAGGAGCTTCATCTTGACCTTCATGCCTCAGCTGGGCATTTGACTTCAGCTGGGCATTTGACTTCATGAGAGTCTGATTGACAAGGGGATCTTGTACTTTCACCTTGAGCTCTACAGAGACATCTATCTCAGACTGAAGAATGATCTTCATGACCAATCACGCAAAAGGAAGCCCTATAGATTGATCATCTCTCATCTCCAGCATACGGTTGAAGATGTGCTTGCATAAGCAAAAAGGCATCCGCATAACTATGGCATAAAAAAACTAAGCCCTATTTAATATAAGCTCACTCCTACGAATAGTGGGCCAAAGATTGTGCTGAACAATCTTCGTGAGCAGGCGTTGCGAGGGAGAAAAGGCACTGATCTGATGTGAGCATGTTCTCGCTCCTCATCCTGTGGTTAAGCATGAAAGAATCCTAAGCTGCTCCAAGGTAGGAGGCTCCAGAACCTCGTTGAAGGTATTTGCTGATATGGGGAAGCACATGTACACCAATAATCTTATTGATAACCTGTAGATCAACCTGAATAATACGCCCATCAACAGTAGACTGAAGAATAATGCCATTGTCATCATCTTGTACCACCTCCAGGTTCCCATAAAATTCTCTCACCAGCCTGGGAAGCACTATGCATGCACAGTTGTAGAGATATTCCCAGTGATATGTCTGGATAATATCAGCAATAATGTCCAGAGGAGCCACCATTACATCCGCTCAGACTACATTCCTTTCAGAGGGATAGCTTGTCTATTCTCTATTCTGGCCCTAGTAGTTAAGCCTTCTTCTGTCCTTTGACAGACTCTACGCTGAGAATTGCTAGCAGACATAGTTTTGCACACAAAAAAAAAAAAAAAAAATCCAAATAGTTGCCAAAAATAATACCAATGAAATTTTATTAGTCCCAAAAAATTTCGTCATTATAATGGCAGTAAACTAGAATTCCCAAAAATACACACAATGCAATAATTATCCCAAACATAGTTTAAACAGATCAATAAACCCAATTTCAGCAACAGACAATCCTCAAACAATATTTTATCTCAAAAAAAAATTCCAAAGATAATCCTAATATTCTAACTGTTAAAATAAACTGAAAAGAATATAAAAGATAGAGCATAATACCTGGAATGGAGATAAATGCAGAAAAAGACAAAATATGATGAGAACTCGTGAGAAAACACGAGAAAAGGCAAAAAATCGCAAGAGAAAAGAAAGCTATGCGGTACAGGGGGGAAGAGATGCGGTTTAAAAACTTGTAGAGTACCTGTCCAGCCGTGCAACTTATCTGTCTGGACAGCCACTACCATATCAGCACTCGGTAGAACTGTTCGCATCCGAACGTGTCACTTAACCATTCGGACGAATGAGCCGCACACGTCCGGACCCAAGAGTAGGTCTGTCTGGATGCTTCACACTGAAAATATGAAACTAAAGGAAAATTTGCAGAAAAATATTGTTCCCTAAAAGTTAGCTTCAGAACACACATGTATAATCAACTGATAAATCAGTCAAATAGCCTTTCAAAAATATGTAAAGATATAATTGAGAGTTAAGAATTCAATCAGCACAAATTTTCCTTCATATAGAAATTTTAAATAGATTACTCAACTCATGCAATGCATGTGTGTGTGAAAGCTTTCTCAATAAGGTATGAAGTTCACTGATATGATTTAAAGCAACTGAATTTTCTAAACAAGAGAGAAAATCAATGATAAATCAATCAAAAGTCAAACCTTATTTTACTAGGACCTAGCCACCCTCATCTGATATACTCCCCCTAATTAGCTGCAACACTTTTTGTAAAGACCAAAAAAATAAATAGGGAGTTTAGCATTTAAGAAATTATATTTATTAAATAGATGAGACTAATAATAAATTTTAAGTAGATAAATTTATATGATTGGAGTAATAAAAATGGGTTTAATATAAAGTAATAGAATTCAGAAATAAAATACTAATAATGAGTCCTATTATGTTAAATAATTAATATAAGGTGGGGTAATGTTACAATTTAGAAAATATTGGGGTTTAAAACAAAATGGAAATCTTATCCATAGCCACATGTGTGACTATGAATCACTCTTGGGATACCTTATCCCTTAGTTTTAATAAATAGAAAAGCAAATAAAATAAAATATAAACAAATGGGCAATGGCATTTCGGTATTTCCCATTCCCCTTCCCCTTTCTTTTGATATCTCAGGCCCCCTCTCTATCTCTCCCGATTTCTCTAGAGCCTTCCCCCTTCTCCCTTTCATTTTCTTCCTTCTTTCTTTCTCTCTTCTCCACATTTCTCCTTCTTCACACATACGTCCGAGAGATTGAGGAAGATCCAGCCGTGTTGCATCCCAAGAAAAAGAAGAAGAAGAAGAAGAGAACGAGAAGCAACAATTCATGGGTTCCAGCCATGGGCTTTTGTTACCCTTCCATTATATAGCACGGAAATCATGTTTGGTTTAAGATTTGTTTAGATTCGGATTTTAGGTTAATATGGTAATGGGTTTCGGTTTTAGGAGATTGTTGTTAATCTTTGTTTAGGTGGGCATTTTGTCCATGGAAGTTTTTCTTTATAGTTTTATCATACCCATTAGATTTATAACTTGAAATCATGTTGATTTGTGAGATTTTTGGTCCGAATTTAGGGTGTGATTTGGGTTTTCATTGTGGTTTAAATTGGATTAAATCCCAATAGTTGAAGTTGATGGGTGTGTTTCCCTTGACTTTGATTTTTGTTATTTTTCATGGGTGTTTTCTAGCATGACCAAATAGATGAGTGTTATTTGTTGGTTGTAATGAATTGGAGAAATGTTGTGTCCATTGGACCAATGAGAGAGAAGTTGTATTAAGTTCAAAAGTTAAAGAGAAAATATTAGTTTGGAAGAGAAATTGTACAAATGGGCAAATGTGAGAAAGATGAGCATAAAGAACAAGAATATAGTAAATAGAGAAAGTAGATAGATAGATTACTACAATTTGGGATTTATAGTTTAATCTAATCAAGTCCATAGCCCATTAAACCATTTAGGTTCTATAATCCAAAGCTACTTGGATGGTTAGAAACTAATAAAGATAAAAATGTTAAATATATTAGTAATTCTATTTAAAGGATAAGAAACGAAATAAAGCATAAACATAGAGCCTAAGATTAAGATCATAAGGGGACAACGATTATGATAAGAATGCCAAAGAGTTGTAAATTACTCAAAAAACCTTAAGTTGATAAGTGTAAGTTAGTAAGCTTATAGAAATGCATAAATGTACTTTGAATCCATTATATGACAACTTAGTAGCTAATTCACTTATTCGTGTATGCTAGGTACTTAAATGCATCATCGGATTAGGTTTAAGCTTATTGAGTGTGTTATATATATATATATGAGTCCAATATATAATGCTAAGTTAGTAAATGAGCGACAAACTATAAAAGAGATATTAACAATGATAATGAGATGCAACAATAATAAATAAGTTAATAAAAAATAGTAAATGTGCCCTATAGTTAATAAACAAGATAAATTATGAGCCCAAGATCAAGGCTTAACCTACTAGTAGTTGAGGTACCTAGTTAGCTTTAGAAGCGGGTAATGCAACGTGTGAGCACAAGGGTAGTTTATGTGTCATAGAGTATAGAGTTCAATAGCTTAGTCTAATATCATATATGTTTGGAAGCATGTAAGGTGGAGACTTCAATTGTTCTCCAACAATGAGTTCAAGGTAACTAGAACGTGGGAGATATTCAAGTCAAGAGTCCAATGCAGCCATGGTGAATATTCTACTCATTGAGGAACCCTAGGAACTTAGATTTACATTTTGATAATATTTGGTTGTATTTATGGTTATGGAATTGTTGATAAAAATATATATGATTGTGTTGTGAATTATTGAATTGAGAATTGTGATGATAAATGGATGTTAATGGTATTTGGTTGTATTTTTGATTATGGAATTTGTTGATAAAAATATATGTGATTGAGTTGTGATATATTGGATTGAGAATTGTTATGATTAGTTATATTGATATGCTTGAAATTGCTTGGGGTTGAATAATGTGAATTTGAACTGATGGTTTGAGTAGTATGAGATTATGTGTTAAATGTGATTTTTTTTTTTGTGGAATATGGATATGGTGCGGATACTTTGGTATAGTGAAAACTCGGTAGTTGATAGATGGTAAGTCCAGTGTTGTAGCATCTGGCACAATGGTAGACTATAGGGTTGTGGCTCTTGGTTGAGTGGTGTGCCCTGCGAGTTGTAGCCTTACGGGTGTGACAAGGTAAGTCTAGAGTTGTAGTTCCTAGCACTTGTGAGTTGGTAGGCCAAAGGGTTGTAGCTCTTGGCTGAGATGTGTGCACTGCAGGTCTTAGCTTTACGGGTAGTATTGAGGTAAGCCTAGAGTCCTAGCTCTAGCATGCGTGAGATGTGTGTCCTGTGGGTCGTAGCTTTACTGGCGGTATTGAGATAAGTCTAGAAGCTCTAGCACTCGTGAGATGTGTGTCCTAGGGTTGTAGCTTTACGAGCAGTGTTATGGTAAGCCTAGAGTCGTAGCTCTAGCACATGTGAGTGATATGCTTGAGTTCGATGAGTAAGTCTAGGGTTGTTGCTCCTAGCTGCGGAGTGGATAAGTCTGGGGTATTGCTTATGGTACGTGTGGTATATTGTATTGGAACTGTGATAAGATATAAGAGTGTGATGAACGGTGTGACTTGTACTTGATGATGTGTTATTGTGTGGACTTAATGATTTGAGAATAACATTATTGAATCTTGCTTTTATATATGTTTGTGTGCATTGTTTATTTTGTGAGTCTTATACCACTGAGGCCTCGGTATTTCTTTTTGAGGCGGTGAACTTACACTTTCACTTATACGGATGTGGGTATCACCACAACCATATAGAAGGAGCTTCTTTGGAAGCAGATACTTGTGATACGGAGGATGACTCCGTTGCAAACTACTTGGAGTACTACGACTATAGCTTGTCTCTTGACTCGTAGGGGTATCAGACTTGGATAGTCTCTTTTGTATACTTTGTATATGGCTAGTGTGACTTGTAACACTTGGATGATAGCCATTCTTTTGTCTGCCTTAAACAGACAGACGTTAAAAATAAATGACTTCTAATTTAACCGTGTGTGTGTGCACAATGTGTTAACAAAAATATAAATGTGGAATTTAAAAGTCACAAGAATTTTGTTAACTAAGTGGAAACTCAATTAAGAGAAAAACCACTCCAGGGCAGCCAAACCCAGGATATCCACTATTCAGATGACAAGACTAGTGACAAAGCAGTAGTACTCACATAACCTTATGTAGTGGTCATACCTTGAACTCTGACATGTAACCCAACACGAATGTCTTCCAACCAAGTCACCTACTTGAAGGGGTCTTCAATGGAATCCTTTACCTTAGGGCCAACCCCTAAGATAGACTTCAAATCAGCACACCAACAACACATAATGACAACGGCTTGAGAGAGATCAACTCAGTGCAACAACTCTAAAATATAACTCTCTAAGCACTACGGAATTCAATACCGAATTCTTATAATTCTCAAGCCTAAGGGCCTCTATTTATAGGCTATAGGTTCAAATGAGCGTCTGGCTTGAAATACCTAGATGCCATTCGGACGGTAGACATAAGGCGTCCGGACGGACAACTATACGATCGAATTTTCAAATTTCGCAGAAATTCTTTCCCGAATTGAGCATCGTCCGAAAGGTGTTGCCCTGTCGTCTGGACAGTTGCACTTTAGCTGCACGCAATTTCCATATCAAGGCTTGGCGCGTTCAGACCATGACATCTGTTGTCTGGACGGTGAATTTGATGCACGCAATTTCCATATATGAAGCTCGTGCGTCCAAACCATGAAGACCGTCGTCCAGACGTCTGATTTTTGAATGCACGACTTGCCTTATGGATGAGCGCGTCCTGACAGGAATCCACATCGTCCGAATGGTAATCCACATCGTCCAGATGGTTGCAGCTGTCTTCCCATATTTGTGTTTTGTAAAGAAATCCCATATCTGTGTTTTGTTGAAACGTTCGAACGAATGCAAGTTAGAATAGTTTGAAGCTTCTTGACATAGAGGGAGGTCCGGACGGAAAGTTCTCGTTGTCCGAATTGATGATGCTTGGGACAGTTTGGCGTTCGGACGGTATATCATGTTGTCCTGACCATTGTAAGGGATTCGATTTCTCTGACTTGTAGACTGTGCAGAATCTTCTAGAAGAACTCTGAATAGCTGAATCCCTGTTAAAATGCATCATTACATAGAAGTGATTTTGTCCAATAGAATGTAGCTAATCACAAACTAACAAACTCCCCCTTTGGCCATTCTGAGACAAAAATCAATTGACAAAAAGGGGGAGTAAGAGTAAGGATAAAAACCACACATAAATTTCTCCCCCTAAGTGTCTCAGAAGGACATGGGTAAACAGAGTAATAATATCCAAGAGTTTAAAAATTTAAGCAGAATAACATAATGCATCAGCCATCGGCGCATCGTCCTAATCATCACTACGGGACGGATGATGATGCCTGAGACACTCCTGGATGTCCAGTTGGCTCTTCTCCACACAGAGGTTGATCGAGTGAACCTCCTGCTGCATAGAAGAAATTGCCAACTGCATAGAGCTCATGCCGCTCTGAAGTGTAGCCAAAGCCTCCAATATCTGAGCATAGTCGGCATCCTGCTG
This sequence comes from Alnus glutinosa, assembly GCF_958979055.1. NCBI lineage: Eukaryota > Viridiplantae > Streptophyta > Magnoliopsida > Fagales > Betulaceae > Alnus > Alnus glutinosa. The sequence goes on along the minus strand of NC_084897.1, from coordinate 9,887,505 downwards.
TGGAGGTGGAGGAGCAGTCTAAGAAGAGGATACCATGTCAGGTACTGCTACATGGATGGGAGGGGGCTGTGGAACATCATCCAGATCATCACGCCTCAGCTGGGAGTTAGACTTCATCAGCGTCTACTTGCTGATGGGATCTTGAATCTTCATTTTTGGCTCTCCAGTGACACCGATGCCTGACTGTAAAATAATCTGGGTGAGCAGGAAGCCAAAAGGGGGACCGGTATTTCTCTCAGCACGAGCCTCCAAGATAACTCCCAAAATATGCTTGCACAGGAAAAAGGCAAGTGAAGACAGATGGCATATACGAACTGGGCCCTCTTCAATATCAGATCATTGCTCCTAACTACGGGTTGGAGGTTGTGCTGGACAATCTTGGCAAGCATGCGGTGTGGGGCAGATAGGGCATCGATCCTGATAGTAGTGGTACGCTCCTCTCCTTGAGGGACAGCATGGAAAAATTCTATGAGATCATTTGGAGAGGGAGGTAATACCACCTCATTGTACGGGCTGCCAGAGATCTGGAGCATAGGCACCCTGATGAACTGACTGATGATTTGAGTATAAACAATGATAATATGCCCATCCACAGTGGACTGAAGAATCATCTCGCGGTCATCATCCTGAACAACCTTGAGATTGGTATAAAACAATCTAACCAGCCTGGCGAGCACAACACAGGCACAGTTGTGAAGATATCCCTAGTGGTAGGTCTGGATGATATCGTGGATACTGTCTAGAGGGGCCACCTGCATGAACCACGTTCCGTTCTGCAATGACAGATCTGTTCATAATTTTGGCTCTTAGGGCTGCCAACTCTCCGTCTGTCCTCTGTCGGACTCTGCGTTATGGACTGCCAGCAGACATGTTTCTGCAAAAATAACCAACAAGATTTTCCAAAAATATTCTCAAAAAGATTAGATTCTTGTTAGTTTCAAAAGAAAATCCGGCATTATAACGGCAGTAAAAAAGACTTTTCCAAAAGTTACAATCAGTAAATATCACAATACAGTCCAAAATAATACCGAAACACAAAGTCACAACACTGCAGATATCACAAATATGCAATTCATATTCTCAAAATCATATTCCCAAAAGAGTCAATATTCTAACAGTTAGCAAAACATTGAAAGGAATAAAGAGGATTGAAAAAAGTACCTGGAATGGAGAGAAATAAGCACAAGAGGACAAAATAAGCTGAGATTTTGTACTAACCCATGATAAAAGCACACAAAAAGACACAATTTCAAGAGAAAAACGAGTGGGGTATGCTTGAGATACGGTGGCTAGGGTTTTTAAAACCTATGGGATCCCCGTCCGAATGGCTCACTAACCTGTTCGGACGAGCATTGCCACATAAGCATGTGATAGGCCGCACGCGTCTGGACGTGTAACCTTACCGTTTGGACGTTTGAGCCGCAACTGTCCAAAAGTACAGAGAGACCTTCCGGATGCTTCACACTGAAAAAATAGAAACTGAAGAAAAATTTGTAGAAAATATTTTTCCTAATGTCAGCTTCAGAACACGCATGTATAATCAACTGATAAAGCATTCAAGTAGCATCTCAAAACTATGCAAAGATATAAAAGAGAGTTCAGAGTTCAATCTACACAAAATTTTCTTGTAGACAGAAAATTTAAATAGATTACTCAACTTATGCAATACGTGTGTGTGTGAAGACTTTCTCAAAAGGTATGAATTTCATTGATATGACAAAAAGCAACCAGATTTTCTAGACAAGAGAGAAAATCAATGAAAGATTAGTCAAAAGTCAAACCTTATAAAGTACTAGGGCATAGCCACCCCCATCTGATACACTCCCCCTATGCAGCACCTAATTGTTTTACTTGTACCATGAAGGACAAGGTAAAATTTTACTTGCACCATCAAGGACAAGGCATAAAGCTAATTCAGCACATAAGTAGTGAATATAAGCATATAGCACAGAAAACAGAAGAATTACTGTTTGTTTCTTGTTGGAGCTACAACCTAGAGAGAATGCTAGAACTTTTAGGCTCTAGGTTCAACTAGCATGTTGGTCAATTTGGCCATCTTATCAAAAACATCTCTCTTATTTAGAATTTCCAGAAGCAAAAAGTCAGATAGGAAAATATGTACCTTAGGGGAGCCCTGGATAGTGAACATTTTCATTGCATGAGGAAAGTAACTATCCAGCTTTTACATCCACAGGAAAAACTTGGCAGATATATAGTCATAAACTCTCAATCATATCGAAGTAAAGTCAATTCATACACAATGAATTGAGATATCAGGCAAAAATACAAACAATATTTGACATGCCAAGAAAAGAAAAATTAAAATTCACTGCATTTTCTACCCCAATTTTTTTTTTTTTTTTTTAAAAATAAAAACAAAAACATGCTATATGGAAATTGAAAAATTAAATTGACTTCTAATATAAATAAGTGTGTGTGCACAAAGTGTTAACAAAATAATATCAATGCGGATTTTAAACAACACAAGAATTTTGGTAACGAAGTGGAAACTCAATAAGAGAAAAACCACTCCGGGGCAGCCAAACCCTGGATATCCACTATTCAGAAGACAAGACTAGTTACAAAGTAGTAGCACTTATATACCCCTGATGTAGTGGTCGTACCTTGTGTTAGTTTGTAATTGGCCACATTCTGTTGGACAAAATCACTTCTTTGTAAAGATGCTTTTTAACAAGGATTCCGCTATTCAGAAGTGCTTCCAGAAGATTTTGCATAGTTTACAAGTCAAAAAATTATGTTCCCGATCAGCAGTCCAGACGACGTATCATATCGTCCGGACTCCCATCTGACCAAAGTGCTAGTCGTTCAGATGACGTCTCATACCGTCCGGATGTTCTTTTGTCTATAGCATCATCCGTCTAGACGGCGAGAACTTTCCGTCCGGACCTTCCTCTGTGTCGAGAAGTTTCGAACTGCTCCAGCTTGCATTCATCTGGATGATTCAGCAGCATGTCTAGACGACACTCACTGTTCGACCAAAGCTTTAGGATTTCTTTCCAAAACACAGATATGGGAAGATTGCTGCAACGGTCCGGACGACGTGGATTCCCGTCTGGACTCGCTCATCCATAAGGCAAGTATCGCAATTCAAATCCAGATGTCCGGACGCCAGTCATCATGGTCTGGACGCGCGAACATCAGATATGGAAATTGTGTACATTAGATCAGCTGTCCGGACAACCATCCTCCAGGTTCGGACGAGCGAAGCCTCTATATGGAAATCATTTGTAGCGGACGTGCGACCGTCCAGACGACAGGGCACCACCGTCCGTACGCGGCTCATTTCAGGAAAGATTTTCAGCGAAATTTTTGGAATTTTGGTCGTACAGTTGTCTGTCTGGACTGCCAATGACTTCCGTTCGAACGGGGCCCAATTTTTATCAAGTCAGACGCTCATTTGAACCGTCAGCCTATAAATAGAGGTCCCTAGGCTTGAGAACAGCAAGAATTTGGTATTGAAGTCCATTAGTGCTTAAAAAGCTATATTGTGAGATTATTGAGTTGAGTTGATCTCTCTGAAGCCGTTTCTGTGTATGCTTTTGCTGCGCTTAATCTAAAGTCTATCTTAGGGGTTGGCCCTAAGGCAAAGGATTCCATTGAAGACCCCTTCAAGTGGGAGACCTGGTTGGGAGGTGTTCATGTTGGGTTACACGTTAGAGTGCAAGGTATGACCATTGCATCAAGGGTATGTGAGTGCTACTACTTTGTAACTAGTCTTGTCTTCTGAATAGTGGATATCCTGGGTTTTGCTGCCCTGGAGTAGTTTTTCTCATATTGAGTTTTCCACTTCTTTAACAAAAATCTTGTGTTATTTAATTTCCGCATTGTTATTTTGTAAACACTTAGTGCACACACACACACACACACTTAGAAGTCAAATTCCATTTTTCACCTTGCACTCTAACGTGTAACCCAACCTCTCAACCAGGTCTGCTACCTGAAGGGGTCTTCAATGGAATCCTTTGCCTTAGGGCCAACCCCTAAGATAGATTTTAGATCAGCGCAGCAACAGCACATACAACAATGGCTTTAGAGAGACTAACTCAGCACAATAACCTTACAATATAACTCTCTAAGTACTAAGGAATTCAATACCGAATTCTTGTTGTTCTCAAGCCTAGGGACCTCTATTTATAGGCTGCAGGTTCAACTGAGCGTCTGGCTTGATAAAACCTAGGAGCCGTCCGGATGGTAGTATTAGGGCGTTCGGACGGACAACTGTGCGATCAGCTTTCCAAAATTTCAGTGAAATTCTTTACTGATTTGAGCCGCATGCGGACAGTGTTGCCCTGTCTTCCTGATGGTCGTACTTCAGCTGCATGCAATTTCCATATTAAGGCTTTGAGTGTCTGGACCAAGGGATTGGTGGTCTGGACAGTTGATTTGATGCACACAATTTCCATATAAATAGCTCGCGCGTCCGGACCATGAAGGCTGACGTTCAGAGGTCTGAATTTTGAATGCGCGACTTACCTTATGGATGAGCGTGTCCGGACGAGAATCCACATCATATGGACGGTTGCAGCGATCTTCCAATATCTGTGTTTTGGAAGGAAATCCCATAGCTGAACAAACACTGAGTGTCATCTGGATATGCTGCTGAAATGTTCGGACAGATGCAAGCTAGAACAGTTCGAAGCTTTTTGACATAGTGGGAGGTCCGAACGGAAAGTTCTAGTCCTTCGAACGGATGATACTTTGAACAGTTGGGCGTCTAGACAGCTGCAAGGGATCCAATTTTCTGACTTATAAACTATGCAGAATCTTCTGGAAGCACTTTGAATAGCGGAATCCCTGTTTAAAAGCATCATTACAAAGAAGTGATTTTGTCCAACAGAATAAAGTCAATTACAAACTAACAGAAATAACATCATAAAATAAGCATGCAAGGCAAGATCAAACCTGTGAAGGATCAAAGTTGCCAATACAGAAAAACCGTCGCCCGACATGCTTTTTTTGTCTTACCCAGATAGTACCTGCAATATTCTTTCAACAGAAATAGGGGGCAAATAACGGTGGTTCCAAGATTGCACAACAAGCACATGATATAGGAAGTAAAATATCAAGCAATCAAACTTGATGCCTTAGGATTAGGAACCCAATCCTAGGCATGGATACCTTCACCGACTAGGTGAGTCTATTCCCCCTCATGAGGTGAATGTCTTCCTTCTTCCTGACCCTAGCCTGCCTTCCTATGGATGGTTGTTGGCAAGATTTCATCATCATGTTTTGCATCCAAATAGGTGGCTCCCTATAGTATTGATCAACCTCCACCTTTTGTTGCTTTTTGAAGTGCCTGGATTTGTAGGTCTTGGATTTGCCACTATGATTGGCAGGAACAAATCTCTACTAAGGCCACTGATGTTGAGGAGCCTGGCGCTGAGGGGCATGTTGCCTTGGGTCTTTATGCCATGGGACTTGATATTGAGAGGCCTAAGGCTTTGGAGCTTGATTCCATGGAGCCTGATGCCATGGAGTCTGATATTGGGCCAGAGGTCTTGTGCCATAATTTACTTGTCTGGGCACTTCTTTCTTGACCTTTGCTTTCTGAGCTTTGAGAAGGGAGCATTGGGGTCTGACATGCCCACTTAATCCTTAGTCATGGGATATGGGAGATTTTCTGATGATAGGGGGCTTTTGAGTACCCAGATCATCTCCATTGATTTTGTCCTTCCCTTTATCCTCAATGTTAGTATTTTGGCCTTATTCTGTGTTTGGACAAAATCACTTATGTGTAATGATGCGATAAATTGGGATTCCACTTTTAGAGTGATGTCAGAAGATTCTGCCTGCAAGTCAGAAGAATTTCAAGTTCCCTATCAGCCGTCCGGACGATATGTCATCCTGTCCAAGCGCCCATCTGTCTACTGTTCCATCCGTCCGGACAACGTGTCATTCAGTCCGGACATCAGAAAGACAAGCATCATCTGTCCGGACGATGTGTTTCTTCCGTCCGGACACCTATATCGTATCGAGAAGCTTCTGTACTAGCTTGCTCCGTCCAGACGTTTCAGCAGCACGTCCGGACGCCTATCAGTTCTCTAACGGTTCACTGATTCTTTCCAAGTTTCAAGAAAGGGAAGATCAATCAATCGTCCGGACGATGTGGTATCCCGTCCAGATGCGTATCTCCATAAGGCAAGAATCGCAGTTCAAAATGAACCGTCCAGACATCTGACAGCTGTGGTCCGGACGCTGGTGCATTTTATATGGTAACTGCCGATTCGACTTCAACCGTCCGGACGTCTCCCCCTCATGGTCCGGACGCACGTGCATCAGATATGGAAATTACGTGTTGAAGTTTAGCCGTCCGGATTCTCCTGCTCCATGGTCCGGACGTGCGAAGCTTGTTATGGAAATTACTTGCGGCGGACGTGCGTCTGTTCGGACTATCGAGCCATCCCTTCTGGACGATGTTCTTATACAAGAAAGATTTCTCTGCGAAAATTTTGGAAAATCATGTCGCAAAGTTGTCCGTCCGGACGGCCATGGTTCACCGTCCGGACGGCTCCCAGGCATATTTTGCCTGACGTCCATTTTCAACCCCAGCCTATAAATAGGGGCCCTTGGGCACTTAGAGCTGCAAGAATTCGGTGTGAATTCCATTAGAGATCAGAGACATGATATCTCCTCTGAAGCCGTTTTTCAAGTGTGCTATGCTGTAAGCCGAAGTCTATCTTAGAGGTCGGCTCTAAGGTAAGGAGTTCCATTGAAGACCCCTTTAGGTAGGTGAACCTGGTTGGGAAGCGTTCGTGTTGGGTTACACGTCAGAGATCAAGGTATGACCACTACATCGGTACATGTGAGTGTTACTGTCTTGTATCTAGCTTTGTCTTCTGAATAGTGGAATTCCTGGGTTTGGCTGCCCCGGAGTGGTTTTTCTCTTAACTAAGTTTTCACTTCGTCAACAAAAATCTTTGTGTCATTTACTTTCCGCTGTGCTTTAATTTTTGTTGACACTTGTTGCACACACTTCACTTCTAGAAGTCATTTCAATTTTTTAATTGGTATCAGAGCTTGGTACACTCTAAGAAGATTAATTTCTTGAGTGTTTTTATATTTGACTTCTATCTTTATTATGTCTCAAACTCTTAATTCTGTTCCTGCCTTTGATGGCTCGAACTATTGCTATTGGAAGGCACGTATGCGTTTCTTTTTGAAATCTATTGACTGTTGGGGTATTGTTGAGATTGGTTGGACTAAACCAGAGGATACAACACCTGAACTAGTCCCTCAAAAGAATGCTCGTCTTTCAAATGAAAAAGCCCTCCATGCTCTATGCCAAGCACTTTCTCCATCTGAATTTGCCAAAATTTCAAATTGCGTATCAGCCAAAGCAGTATGGCAAATTTTGGAAACAACATATGAAGGCACAAAACTTGTAAAATCTGCCAAACTTCAGATGTTGATTTCAAAATTTGAAGAAATTAAGATGTTAGAGGAAGAGACATTTGGAGAGTTTTACTCCAAAATAAGTGACCTGAGGAACTCCATGGTAAGTCTTGGGAAACCTATCTCGGATGTAAAACTCATTCTAAAAATTCTCAGATTTTTGCCCGAGCGTTTCAGGATCAAGGTAACAACTATTGAGGAAAGCAAGGATCTTGAAGAGATGAAGATTGAAGAGATGGTTAGATCTCTTCAAACATACGAGCTGTCTCTACCCCCGGTCAAGAAATTAAAGACCATTGCTCTTAAGGCTTCAAAGAAGAAGGTAGAAGCCTCCTCTGAAGAAGAATCTGAGGATGAAGAAAAGGCTGTGGCGATGCTAGCCAAAAATTTAAAAAGTCTAATGAAAGATGATCGGTTCAAGAAGAAGTTTTCTGAAAAAGCTAAGAAACCTCTCAGAGAAGCTGAACCAGAGGATGACGAGAAGAAAGATCCCAAGGACCCCGATGTTTTGAATGCTCAGGCTATGGGCATATCCGGGCCGATTGCGGGAATCTCAAGAAGGGCAAGGGGAAGGCTTACAATGTGACTCTCAGTGATGAGTCCGAAGAAGATGCTCCAGTGTCTGACAAATTTCTGGCTTTTGTGGTCCCTTATATTGAAGAAGAAGACTCATATTATTCGGAGCATAGTGAGAATGAGGTAGAGCTCAAGGAAGCATACTAAACTCTCTACAAAGAGTTTGAGAAGCTGAGGGAAGGCCGAAAGCCGCAAGTTAATGATCTGAACAGTCTACATACTGAGAAGAGCTCATTGTTGCTCAAGATACAGGAGCTCGAGGAAAAGTTACTTGAGACACAGCTCCAGCTAGAGAGAGTCACTGATGAGAAGTTGACTCGTATGCTGTCCATCCAGAAGAGCCCACATGACAAGATTGGTCTCGGGTATGTAGCTTCCTCTTCTGATATTCCTTCTTCCTCAAAGACTGTGTTTGTGCCTCCTACAGTCCCAGAGCTTCCTCCAGTTATTGAAGATAAACAGAAGGAAAAGGTCAATGATGATGTTCCAGGCACTCAGCACCCTCATTCCATCAGAAGACCTCCTATTTGCCATCACTACGGTCTCAGTGGGCATATACTGCCTCAGTGCTCCCTCTTGAAAGCACAAAAGGCCAAAGCCAAGAAAGAAGTGCCTAGACAAGCTCAGTATGGCACTGTACCTGCAGCTCAGCATCAGACTCCTTGGCATCAGGCATCCTATCAAGCACCATGGGGACAAGCACCAAGACATCAAATCCAAGCCCCTTGGTTTCATGCTCCTCAGCGTCAGTGGCCTCAACAGCGGTTTGTACCAGCCAAGCAGAGTGGCACTTACTAGAGCAAACCCAGGCAATTGAGAAGGCCTCAAGAGCAATACACCGGTGAGCCTCCTGTTTGAATACAAAACGTGATGGAGTGGATGATGTAGTCTTGTCAGCAACCACCCACTGGAAGGCAGACTTGGGCTGAGAAGGACAGTTACCCCAGGAGGGGGAACCGACGTACCTAGCGGGTTCGGGTGTTCATGCCTAGGATTTTGTTCCTAATCCTATGACATCAGGTTTGATTGCTCATTGTATTTGTTATATTATATGCAATCTAGGAACAAGTTATGTTTGCCCCCTTGTGTTTTCTTGAGAAAACTTTGCAGGTATTTTTGGGGAAGACAAAAAAAGCAGGTTGAGCGACTGTTTTTCTGTAATGGTATCATTGAGCGTACACAGGTTTGATCGTGCCTTAGCATATGATGTTTTTTCCATATTGCTTGTTGTTTTTGTTTTTTTTTAGTAAAAAAAATAAAAAATAAAAAATAAAAAATAAATAAATTTGGGGAGAATTTGTAGGATTTTTTTTTCTTGGCTTATTAGATATTGCATGTATTCTTACCTGATATCTCAGTTCGTTGTGCATTGATTAAATATGCTTAGATATAATTGAGAGTTTTGACTATATTGGCCAAGTGTTTTTCCTGTTTATGCAAAAGTAGGATAGCTTCTTTCCTCATGCGATGAAAAAGTGCACTATCCCGGGCCCCCCTAAAGGTACATCTTTCCTTCTCTGACTCTTTGCTTTTGGAAATTTTGGATAAGAGAAGAAGTCCTTGATAAGATGGCCAAATTGACCACAGGCTGGTTGAACCTAGTATCTATAAACTCTGGCACTCCCTACAGTTTGCAGTTCTATAAGATTCGAGTAGTATTTCATAAAAAGTTTTGTGCTTTAATTCTGTTTAATCACTGCTTATGTGCTTAAATTCACCTTGCCCTCTATGAGCAAGTAAAATTTTATCTTGTCCTATATGGTACAAGTAAAACAAAATATGTGCTGTATCTTAGGGGGAGTGTATCAGATGAGGGTGTCTAGGCCCAAGCAAGTTATAAGGTTTGACTTTTGGCTAATCTGTCTTTGATTTTCTCTCATGTCTAGAAAATCTAGTTGCTATTTGTCATGTCTTGGAAAGTCTTACCTGGTGGGAAAAGAGTCTCCACACACACTCGCATTGCTTGAGTTGAGTTGCCTATTTGATTTTTATATGATCAAGAAAAATTATTTGTGCTAATTGAAATCTCGACTTCCTTTTATATCTCTGTTTATTTTTGAGATGCGTTCTGATTGTGTTATTAGTTGATTATGTATGCGTATTCTGACACTGACTTGAGAAAATTTGATCTCTGTAAATTCTTCTCAGTTTTTCTGGTGTTTCAGTATGGAGCGTCCGGACGGTATTCCTTGGAGTACGGACGAGTGTAGCATGGTAGTCCAGACAGTATTCTCTGGAAGTCCGGATATGTGCAGTGCCTCGTCGTCCGGACAGGTCTTGTTGTACGTACGGACTCACGTGCGCTGTCACCATCGTTCGGACGGGTAGTTTATTTCGTCCGGACGATCATGACCGTTACGCACGTTCCCGAGGCTCATGAGTCCGGACGTCTTGAAAACTTTGTCCGAATGGGTGACCCATAAAGGCTATAAATAGCCCAGTTCGACCATTTTCTCCATACCCCACAAAATCTACTTTTTGACTTTTTGTGAGTAATTTTCTTTGGTGCTTTTGGAGTAATATCATCCCTTTGTGTCTCTTTGTATTCTCAATCACTCTTCAGGTATTTTTCTTGTCCTATTATTTTCAGTTCTTACACTGTTAGAATTTCAATATTTGATTAGGAGTGTTATTGAGAGTTTGAGATGCTTATACTATGTTGGGATTATTTGTAGGACTATGATAATTTCTGTTTTTTTTTAAAATAGTCCTTTTTCTGCCCAAAACTTTTGCTAACCTAACAAGATTTTTTTTGGGATTATTTTTTTTGGAATATTCTTGTTGGTTTTCTTTTTGCAGAATCATGTCTGCCATCAGTTTCCAGCGCCGGGTCCGTCAGAGGACAGAAGCAGAGCAAAATGAAATACAAGCGAAGATTATGGACCGGACTGTCATTGCTGAACGGAACGTGGTCCGTGTAGATATCATGGTGCCTCCGCTAAACAGTATCCATGAGACTATCCAGCATTATCAGTGGACCTACCTCTATACCTGTGCCTGCGTCGTCCTCACCAGGCTGGTCCGACTTTTTTATGCAAACTTGGAGGTTGCTCAGGATGATGAGCGTGGGATGGTACTGCAGTCCACTGTTGATGGACACATAATCACTGTTGATCCCCAGATCATCAGCCAGTTTATCAGGGTACCTGTTCTCGATCTACCTGCCAGTCCATTCAACGAGGTGGTGCTTCCTCCCTCTATGGATGAGCTCCAAGAGTTTTTCCATGCTGTTCCACAGGGTGAGGGGCATCAGACCTCCATCAAGATTGGTGCTCTAGGTCCAGTTCATCGTATGTTTGCCAAAATTATTCTGCACAATCTGTGGCCGGTTACCAGGCGCAGTAATCTGATATTGAAGAAGGCCCAGTTTGTTTATGATGTTCACTTTCGCTTTCCTTTCTGTCTCTGCAAACATATTCTGGGAGTCATGCTCGAGGCTCGTGATGAGGACACTGCCGGTCTTCCTTTTGGCTGCCTCCTTACTCAGATCATCCTGTAGTCCGGTATCAATGTAGATGGAAAGCCTAGGATCAAGATGAAACAGCCCCTCAGCAAACATACTGTAACGCCCCAAATTTGAACCAGCAAATTCGTAAGCAGAAACCTCCGGTTTCCACGTGACGTTACTACCTCAGAGATAAACTCTCGCAGCGGAAGATATAATTTATCCAACAGGCTTGAATTAAATAACACATCAGAGCTTTATTGAGTGATAAACGTAATTAAAGTATTACATTTCAAATTGATACAAGAATTCACTACATTCATCAACTACATTATCGAACAGTTCTAATTTCCTGTAATGTTAACAAACTCCTATCCTTGAGCTTTATACACTTTCGTACCTGCAACATGGGCTATACCGCCCATATATAAATACATGGGTCAGTCAACTGCTTTCAATAATGATAAGATTACTGATTTAATTAAAAGTATGCGATGCAACAATATGTAGTGCAACAATATGAGAACAATTATAAACACTTATGCCAAGGACTCAAACTCCGAAATCCCTATTCTTTCTACGGGCTTTTCACTGAGGGTCCTTTCTTAAGGCCTCAGTCCTGGGTTGTCTATCCCTCTCAGAGTACCAAACCCACATACTAGGGTTGTCTATCTCTCACAGGGCCTCAAATCCCACAAAATTCCATGGATGTCTATCTCTCTCAGAGCCTCAAACCCACCAACTGGGTTGTCTATCTCTCTCAGAGCTTCAAAACCGAGGATGTGTATCTTTCCTAAATCCATGGATGTCTATCTCTCTCAGAGCCTCAAACCCACCAACTGGGTTGTCTATCTCTCTCAGAGCTTCAAAACCGAGGATGTCTATCGCTCCTAAATCTAAGAATGTCTATCCCTCAGAGCTTCAAACCCACCAACTGGGTTGTCTATCCCTCTCAGAGCTTCCTATCTGTCTCTATGCCTTAATACTAAAACATGTCATATTACAACCAATATGCTCCAAACAAGTTGCATACTATTAAATAAAACAGATATCAAAACATTATGGAAAGCTCCACTTGATCATTCTGAGTGAGTAAGGAATACTCACAGTCTTTTTGTACAGTCTCTCAGTTCATCATCTGCATAATTATAAATATACACATATAAAGTGTTAACATCATTTACCACAAATCCTAATTCTATTTATAAAACCTCTTTACCTAATATTATTATTATCATAGAATTAACACATAAACCCATCTTCTGTAAAAAGCTAATATTTCTAATAAAACTAATTTATCAATTTTCCATATTATTCCACTCACCAATATTTAATTCACACACCACTCACCAATATTTAATTCACACATATTATTCCACTCCCCAATATTTAATTCACACACCACTCACCAATATGTAATTCACACCTATTATTCCACTCCCCAATATTTAATTAACTTTGACTTAACCAATATATATCTAATACAAGAGACATCAAAACTAAAATCGACTAACTTCAAAGCATGTCCAAGACCCCTTTTCTTTAATCATAAAAATAATCATCATAACTTAGTTGAAATCTTAAAACATAATAACACACTCAATCGAGTAGTCCAAAACCCCATATCACAACCGATCCATAATCAACAACTAATTCAGTTTAAAACATTAAGCTCTAATAATTACCTCAACTTTAAAAACACTAAATCTGAACAGGGAACACTCAAACAGGAAAATCATCACACAAAATACCCATTTGGCCGAAACTCAAACACGGCTAAACCGAAATCAACCGAATAGAATCAACACTAAAATACCCAATCAGTTCAACCAGAAAACTCATTAATCAGTAAACTAATTTCAGAGCAGCACATCCCAACAAGCAATCAAGCTTCTACTCCGTACAGATTGAACCCAAAATCATACGCACAAAACCACAATTAGATTAAACAGAAAATACAAGAAATCATCAGGAATATATATATATATATGGTTGGGGAAATTCACCAGAAAATCGCCCATGGAAGTTGCCAGATTTCCGGCTAGAATCGCCGGAAATCACCACAGATCAACCGGCCAACAATCCACTGAGATGGCCGGGAATTGCTGCTGGAATCGCCAGGCAAGGAGGATCGGGTTTTCCGGGCTAACGACGTACGAGCTCGGCTGGGTCACGGTGGTTCTGGGTTCGTTGGGTCACGGGTCTGCTACGGGTCGTCGAGCTGGGTTGCTGGGTTCCAGTTCTGGGTTGCCGTGGGTCACGGGCTGAACGGGTTGATCGGTTCTCTGGGTTCGCTGGGTTGCCGGGATCTGGGTACGGCGTTGACGGGTTTCCCGGGTTTCGGGTCTCTGTTCATCGGCTCTGCGCACGGGTCCTCCACGATCGGGTCTCTGGGTCTGGGTTCCTCTCCTTCTCTTCCTCTGTTTCTCTCTTAATCTCACTCAGCTCTCTATCTCTCGCCTATTTCCCTCCATCTCACCGTCTCTCACTTTCTCACTCTGTCTCCTGTAACTCTCAGATTGAAGAGAGAAAGGAAGGAATGAGAAAGAAGGAGAAAAGAGCAGAAAGAAAGAAGGAAGAAGTGTGCGATATGAAGAGGGACATTGCTCTGTTTTATAACTGTGAGAGTAATGAGTGCAGGAGCTGATGAAACGTGAGGGTAATGAGTGTAGGAGCTGATGAAACGTGAGGGTAATGAGTGTAGGAGCTGGAGAGCATGCCGCAGAGTACAGTGTTGGTTTATAATAAACAGTGTGGAAGACGAGTGAGCTGAAAAGATGAGTTTTAAAATGCCTTAGAGGAATAAAGCGTGAGGGATGCCATATGGAGACCGCTAATAATTTTATTAATAATATTATGATAAATCATATTTTGCACAATAATAAACATTTACTGAAACAATAACAACGTTAATTAATCTAGTGATTAATTATCTTGTCTATTTATTAACTCAGTAATATTCGGTTATAAATTAATTATCAGTTTTATTAAAACACAGTTCCTCAAATCAATTGAAAATATTTATAAAATGATTGAATGATTATTTACTCACATAAATAATCATTTTTCAACATTAATCCAATTATTAATATGTTTTTAAAAACTGGGGCGCTACACATACTTTGCTGAAGTCAAATGTGCAGCTGCGGAGAGAGGATTCTGATGAGGATATGCCTGCTGCGATGCATGTTTCTTTTCCAGACGTAGCTTCATCCTCTCACACTGTCCCGCCTTCTGAACCAGAGGTCAATGTTTCTCAAATTATGGAGGCTCTTGCTGCTCTTTAGGGGGGGATGAGTAATATGCAGGTGTCGATGTCCTCCATGCAGCAGTCCGTGTCCTCCATGCAGCTAGAAATGCGGTCCATCAGTAAGAGGGTGTAGCAGACCCACTTGGACCTTCAGGAGTGTCTCCAAGTCCATCATCCAGAGAGCAGTGATGATGAGGCTGCTGCACCAAAGGCTGCACGTCGGACTCCCAGAGCTACACCTCTGGCAGAGGATGTTTGATTCCCTCGTGTTTCTTTGTTGACATTTTATTGTTTTTTTTGTTATTTTGAGACAATTTGTTGTTTTTGATAAACTGTTGAACTTATATTACTCTGTTTTCCTGGGTCCTTCTGAGACCGTTAGGGGGGGTAATTTTTATTTCAGTTGGTTGTTTTATTACTCTGTTTACCCTTTGTTCTTTTGTGACAAAAAGGGGGAGTAATTATTATTTTGGACCGGGAATGTATTTCCAAACCGGTCAAGTGATTTTTGTCCCAGATTGGCCAATGGGGGAGTTTGTTAGTATTTTGGCCTTATTCTGTGTCTGGACAAAATCACTTATGTGTAATGATGCGGTTAATAGGGATTCCACTTTCAGAGTGATGTCAGAAGATTCTGCCTGCAAGTTAGAAGAATTTCAAGTTCCCTGTCAGTCATCCGGATGATGTGTCATCCCGTCCGAAAGCCCATCTGTCTACTGTTCAATCCGTCCGGACGACGTGTCATTCCGTCCGGACATCAGACAGACAAGCATAATCTATCCGGACGACGTGTTTCTTCCGTCCGGACACTTACATCGTATCGAGAAGCTTCTTTGCGAGCTTGCTCCGTCCGGATGTTTCAGCAGCACGTCCGGACGCCTATCAGTTCTCGAATGGTTCACTGATTCTTTCCAAGTTTCAAGAAAGGGAAGATCAATCAACCGTCCGGACGATGTGGTATCCCGTCCGGACGCGTATCTCTGTAAGGCAAGAATCGCAGTTCAAAATGAACCGTCTGGACATCTGACAGCTGTGGTCCGGATGCTCGTGCATTGTATATGGTAGCTGTCGATTCGACTTCAACAGTCTGGACGTCTCCCCCTCATGGTCCAGACGCACACGCATCAGATATGGAAATTGCGTGTTGATGTTTAGCCGTCCGGACGCTCCTGCCCCATGGTCCGGACGCGCGAAGCCTGTTATGGAAATTACTTGCAGCGGACGTGCGTTCGTCCGGATGATCGAGCCATCCCGTCCGGACGATGTTCTTATACAGGAAAGATTTCTCCTCGAAAATTTTGGAAAATCATGTCACATAGTTGTCCGTCCGGACGGCTCCCAAGCATATTTTGCCTGACGTCCATTCTGACCCCCAGCCTATAAATAGGGGCCCTGGGCACTTAGAGCTGCAAGAATTCGGTGTGAATTCCATTAGAGCTCAAAGACGTGATATCTCCTCTGAAGCCGTTTTTCAAGTGTGTTGTGCTGTAAACCGAAGTCTATCTTAGAGGTCGGCTCTAAGGTAAGGAGTTCCATTGAAGACCCCTTCAAGTAGGTGAACCTGGTTAGGAAGCGTTCGTGTTGGGTTACACGTCAGAGATCAAGGTACGACCACTACATCGGTACATGTGAGTGTTACTGTCTTGTATCTAGCTTTGTATTCTAAATAGTGGAATTCCTGGGTTTGGCTGCCCCGAAGTGGTTTTTCTCTTAACTGAGTTTCCACTTCGTCAACAAAAATCTTTGTGTCATTTACTTTCCGTTGTGCTTTAATTTTTGTTGACACTTGTTGCACACACTTTACTTTTAGAAGTCATTTCAATTTTTCACTCAACAGTGGGTGGAGGCTCTGGGACAGTAAACTTAACAAAGGCAGTCTTGGAAGTAGAGGGAATATCAGAAAGAGAAGCTACGTACCCGAGACCAGTCTTGTCAGTTGGGCTCTTCTGGATTGATAGCATGTGAGTCAACTGTTCATCCGTGAATTTCTCTAATTGAAGTTGTGTCTCTAGTAGCTTCTCCTCTAACTCCTATATCTTGAGCAGCAACAAACTCTTCTTAGTCTGTAAACTGTTCAGATCATGAATGTGGTGCTTGCGACCTTCCCTCAGCTTTTCGAACTCTATATAGAGGGTTTTAAAGCCACCTTGAGTTCTTCCCCGTCATCACTGTAACGCCCCGCCTTTTAGAAAAAGACGTAAGTGAAAATTTCGATTTTCACGTGACATTACGACATCATCAGAGTTATAAATTGGCAGCGGAATATATTTTTTTTCTTAACATTAACACATCAGAGCTTCTAACAAAATACTTCAAAATATATATAAAGAGTGTAATTGAATAATTACACATTAAAATAGTATTTGTGCCATGTATGGCACAGATAATTTACAAACATTATATTCATAGCATCATTAATACATACCAACAAAAATATAAATATTATTCTCCGATTATTATAATAATGGACGAAACAAATTAGTCCACAAAAATGGGAGGCATCCTAGTCTCAGATACTGCCATCAAGATCACCTAAAGGTCTGGACAATCCTGATACTCCTCATCTTCATAACCTGTATTAATATATAATATAGAGAGAAATAATAATACAAAAATACCTAGTGAGTCCACTGTTTTCAATAATATTATAATTGCTGATTTATTAGAAATAAATATCACAATGCAATGACATAATAAAATGACAATTTTATATGCATAGTCTTATTATAAAATAAATCATGAGCTTCTTGCGTTCAATCTTTAGAGACGTAACTCTAACACATAGATTCAAGGAAACGTAATTCCATTTAATTAAGTCTAGGAAACGTAATTCCTGTCTAACGTGTTATAAGAGACGTAACTCCCGTTTAGCGAATGATAGGAGACGTAACTCCCGTTTAGCGAGTTCTAAGGAGACGTCACTCCTCTAACAATTTATTATCTTTTTGGCACAGGCAGACGTTACTCCCTATTCCGTAGGCAGACGTAACTCCCTACTCTGTTGTTTATTAATATTGTTGGCTTAGGTAGACATCACTCCCTGATCCGTTGGCAGACGTCACTCCCAACTTTGTAATAATTAAATTCGTTAATTAAAATAACAAAATATGCAAATTCCACATGCGCAACCAATTAAATAAAGCAGAAATCATAACATTATGGAAATTCAACATCAGCATCACCCTCAGTGAGTAAGAAATACTCACAGTTATTACTTTGCTTCAGAAAAGTGTTCACACAAATATTAGCTGCAATATAATTTAACACCAATAATAGTGAATTAGTACAATCCACTAACTAAACTCATATTAACTATATTTTCATTTTTAACCCTTAAACCTCAACATAATCTCTAACATCAGTTAGACTTAATAACGGCATATAAAATGGTTTAATTATAATGCCACATATTTCATGTAGGCATTATAATAATATTTATTATTAAATGACCAAAATATCATTGTTCATTAAAAACGGTTATTTGCATAACAACCATATATAAATAAATCACATAAGTATAATATCCTATTTTTTTTTTTTATAAAAATAGATATAACAGTTAATATAACTAATTTGCCTCAGTTATAAAATAATTTCAATTTTATATTCTATAAAATTGAGCAGAATAACAGCATTAATATTTAATAATGCCTAATATTACTTTTAAAACAATTGAGTTGCGCAACGACGTTTTTATAAAATAGTGACATTTATTCGGGCATCACAACAACTTGTTTTATAAATTATTCGCGCCATTTAAAAGCCCTGTTTAAAATAAAACATAAAATATTAGATAAATAAAACTCATGAAATTACCAATATTAAAATAACATTTTATATAAAACTCAATATCCCTTTTCTTTTTATCTTTTCACGAGCTTCCTTCTTCTTCCTATTTCTTTACTTTTCTTTTCTTCACCGAAACACACACAGCAGGTACCCGAGAGAGACAGAGAGAGAAGAGAAACTAGAATCCAAAAGAGAGGATTCTTACCTGCAGTTGCTGTTCCAAGATGGAGAAGAAGAAGAGATCTGTTGCTGGTCGAGTGGGGAGAAACAGAGAGCTCTTTATGCTCTGTTTTTTCGGTGCAAACAGGGACAGTTTCTGGTGTTATTCTCTGCTGGGTTTGTGGGGAAATGAGAGATGATTCAAGGCTCCATTCCTGGTTTCTATGTGCTGGAAGCTTAGAGGAAACAAGAGAAATCTATAGCAAAATTTCTACACTCTAAAGAAAAGGAAACAGGGAGTTGCACGTAAAAGAACGTTCTGGAATTGGTTTCTTGATGAAAGCTGATTCGCCCATGCTCTCCTTATATAGAGGGCTTGAAGGGACGAGATTCACCCAGCACAAACTATCCTCCACGGCTGGATGATCAACAGGTGGTTTAGAGAAATGATTACCAAGATAAAATCTCTTATTTGTGAATGAAGGGGGATGCATTTTCCTTGGACGATTGGGATGGCTTAAATGGTTGAGATTTCTTTGGTTTCATCTCATCTAATGGTTGGAAACTACAACTTGGGCAGCAAGTAGAAGAACTCAAGGATGAGTCATTAGACTTCGAAAATATCTGCTTATCAACATCTAACCGGAAATAGTTTCTAACTTTAGGAAACTAAGTTTTCTAACTAAGTGTTTAAACTGATATTTATCAATGTGCATGGGCTGGGCGCTGATCATGTGGACTGAGTCTATCATTCCATATGAGCTGGGTTTTATGGGCTGGGTCCATTTTAACTAAAATGGGCCCACAAACTTATTAATTTTAAATTTTCGTTCAAAACAGGGTACCATTTTTTGTGGGTATTTTTGGGTACTAAACGGAGTCCAAAAATTATGAAATTTAGAGGTAGTTAGAAGACTTCGAGACGAGCGTTCTGGCTTTTGAATCGACCAAAACGGAATTCGTTTGACCCTGTTTCTGTTATTCCAAAGTTTAAGGTCCGTTTGAGTTTTTATCAATTTAAAACTATAAATGGTTCTAAATGATATTTATTTTCACAAATATTCATATTTATTCTTTTACTTTATTATTAGGTCAAAAATCATATTTTAAGATATTTTATTCAATATCTTAAAATACGGGGTATTACAATCACTATGCTCTGAGTAAGAATCTTCCACTTTTACATGCGGAGCCACAAAGGCTAGAAATTTCTCTTGCTCAGGAGCTTCTTCTTCTTCGAACTCATCACTGATAGTCGCATTATATGCCTTCCCCTTTCCCTACTTGAGGTTCCCATAGTCAGCCCTTATATGCCCAAACCCTGAGCATTCAAAACATCTTGGGCCTCTAGGATCTTTCTTCTCAGCTTCCTTAGGTTCAACTTCTCTAGGGACCTTCTTCATTTTTTCTGAAAACTTCTTCTTGAACCGCTCATTTCTCATTAATCTTCCAAAATTTTTGGCCAGCATAGCTACAACTTTTTCTTCATCCTTAGAGTCATCTCCAGATGAGACTTCCACCTTCTTCTTGGAAGCTTTCAGGGTAATGGTCTTTAGCTTCTTGACCGGGGGCAGGGACAACTCATAAGTTTGAAGAGATCCCACCAACTCTTCAATCTTCATTTCTTCCAGATCTTTACTTTTTTCGATTGTAGTTACCTTGATTCTGAAACGATCAGGCAAAGATCTTAGAATCTTACAAATGAGTTTTACATCCGAGACGGTTTTCCCAAGACTCACCATTGAGTTTCTTAGGTCGCTCATTTTGGAGTAAAACTCTCCTAATGTCTTATCTTCCAACATCTTAATTTCTTCAAATCTAGAGATCAACATTTGAAGTTTGGCAAATTTAACAAGTTTAGTGCCTTCATATATTGTTTCTAAGATTTGCCACGCTTCTTCAGCGGATTCACTGTTTTTCTCAGGGACTAGTTCGAGAGTCGTATCTGTTGGCTTAGTCAAACCAGTTTCAACAATACTCCAACAATCAATAGATTTTAAAAAGAAGTGCATATGAGCTTTCCAATAGCCATAGTTCGTACCATCAAAGGCAGGAACAATATTAAAACTTTGAGACATTATAACAAATAGAAGTCAAAAAGGAAAGATAACACTCAAGAATTGAATCTAAACAGAGTGTACCAAGCTCTGATACCAATTGAAAAATAAATGACTTCTATTTTAACCGTGTGTGTGTGTACAATGTGTTAGCAAAAATATAAATACAAAATGTTAGTTTGTAATTGGCCACATTCTGTCGGACAAAAAAACTTCTTTGTAATGATGCTTTTTAACAAGTATTCCGCTATTCAGAAGTGTTTCCAAAAGATTCTGCACAGTTTGCAAGTCAAAAAATTCGTTTCCCTGTTAGCCTTCCAGATGACATGTCATACCGTCCGGACGCCCATCTGTTGAAAGTACCAGCTGTCTAGACGGCGTGTCATACCATCCGAACACTCATTTGTCAAAGCATCATCCGTCTGGACGACGAGAACTTCTGTCCGGACGCCCATCAGTGTCTAGAAGCTTCGAACAGTTCAAGGTTGCATCCATCTGGACGTAATGGCAAATCGTCCGGCCACTCTTTAGAGTTCGAGAATAATCCAGCATTCAAGTGCATGCCTTCAGACGACGTGGCTATACCTTCCGGAAGTCATTCAGTGTTCGACAAGCATTAGGGTTTTTGCCTCAAGACACAATTGTGGGAAAACGGCCGAAACCGTCCGGCGATGTGTGATCCTGTACAGATGATGTCCTCCATAAGGCAAGTCGTGCATACAAAGTTCAACTGTCTGGACATCAATCTTCATGGTCCGGACGTTCAAGCATCATATATGGAAATTGCGTGCACCAGTTCAACAGTCCGGCATCAGCCATCAGGGTCCGGACGCTCAAAGCCTTATTATGGTAATTACGTGTAGCCGAAGTGCAACCGTCCGGAAGCTAGGGTAACACCATTCGGACGCGGCCTTGTTATGGAAGCTTTCAGTGCTAATTTGGAAAGGCGGTTGCGGTTGACCGTCCGGATGCTTGGTCAAGCCGCCCGGAACCCCTCCGGTATTTTGGACATAACATTTTACTCAAATATTGGATTGGGATGAAATCAGTGTCGTTGGAAAGCTAACAAAAAATAATGTAAATTTATGGTCTGGACAGCCATTACTATTGTATGAAATGCCCCCATCCGGACGGAAACATTAAGCGTCTGGATGGCACTGCAGAATTTTCCAAAATTGCTTTTCGGACACGGAAACAGTAGCCTGTCAGGACGGCCAAGGCTACCGTCCTAATGCGAGTGCCAGAGACTCCAATTCTGACCTGTTTTAGGTCTTCTAAAGCCTATAAATAAGGGGTTCTAGGCATGCATTCGACACAGAATTCGGTGGTGAATTCCTCTTAGCTTAGAGAGGGTGTTTAAGGAGATATTGAAGATCTGCTAGCTCTCTAGCTTTTGCCATTGTGTGATTTGATTAGCTGTGAAGTCTATCTTAAGGGTTGGCTCTAAGGTAAAGGATTCCATTGAAGACCCCTTCAGGTAGGAGACTTGGTTGGGAGGCATTCGTGTTGGGTTACACATTAGAGTGCAAGGTACGACCACTGCATTAGGGGTATGTGAGTGCTACTACTTTGTAACTAGCTTTGTCTTCTGAATAGTAGATATCCTGGGTTTGGCTGCCCCGGAGTGGTTTTTCTTTTAATTGAGTTTCCACTTCGTCAACAAAATATTTGTCTCCTTTAATTCTGCATTTAATATTTTGTTGCACACTGTTCACACACACTTGTTGAAATTAGAAGTCCAATATTTTTCAATTGGTATTAGAGCAGGTACACTGTGTTAAGGGTTTATTTCCTGAGTATGATCCACATCTCTTTGTGATTTCTAGTTTTTAATTACACCTTTTATCATGGATTTCTCTCAGTTATCTGAAGAAAATTGTGATATTGAGCTCTCTAAAGTTTTTGCTAAATTGGATAAACTTGTTTCTCCAAAAGAGCTCGAAAAGGTGTAGCAAGAAGAAGAGTCTTTGATTGTTCTGTTATCTGAATCACATGCCTTGATTGACTCTTTGAAATCTGAGAATACCATGTTGCTTAATATTATTGATGAACTTGAGAATAAATTGGTAAAATTCTCTAGTGATAATTTGAATAGCATACTTTGTATTCACTCATATGTTTCTAACAAGCCTGCTTTAATTGTTGATGATATGAGTAATTCTACTTCACATGCTTCTGATTCTGAAATAGATACTATTGATATTAAGCCTGTGATAGTAGATACAACTTGTTTAGAAAATTCTTGCTTAAATAATCATGTGATGCCAAAGTCCAAGGAATCAGAAACACGAGGTGAGTTTGTTCCTACTTGTCATAATTGTGGAAAAATTGGTCATATTAGGCCAAATTATTATTTGTTGAAATCCCACGGGCCTTGGATTAAGCAGGATGCTTTGAGGAAAAGTGAAGTTAAAGATTCTTCCTCATCAAAATATGTCCCTCAGCATAGGAGACATATAAAAGGTAAGGGCAATGTTATTTGTAAGAATGCTAACCATAATTCTGCAGAGAATGTCAAGAAGCATTAAAACAAAAGAAGCTTGCCCACCTGTCATCATTGTGGCATCACTGGTCACATCCGACCCAAATGTTCAATGCTCCAAGGTCAGAAATCGAAGGTTCAAAGGGAGCTTCCAGCAAGAGCTACATCAGGCTTTCTACCTTTGACAGCACATCAGGCTCCATGGCATTAGCAGCAGTTTGTTCCTGCCAATCAAAGTGGCAAATCAAAGAAGAACAAATCAAGGCGCTACAAGAGAAAGCCACAAAAGCCCACTAGCAACCATGGCTATAAAGGGTTGCTAAGCCTAATGCAAGGTATGCTAAGAAGAATGGCCAACATGGACATGACCCCGAAACGATCTCCACGGGTCAAGCAAGTACGGGTCAAGAATGATGAGACCATTCACCCCTTAAAGGGGAGTGAACTCACCTAGTAAATGTGAAGTCTTACCATGCATAGGATTTTGGTTCCTAAATCCTAGTGCATGTTAGGTATGTTATGTTTGCATTGCATTGTTTATCATGTCATATCTTATTCATGCCTTGCATTCTGTTTGAAGAACCGTTTATTTTATCCCCATATTTTTCTCTTGTTATCTTGAGAAACTTTTGCAGATATTTTTTTTGGGGATGACAGTTAAAGCACGTCGGGCAGCTGTTTTTCTGTCTTGGTATTTCTAAACCTCTCTCCTTGAGGACAGGTTTGGTTTTACCTTACATGCTGGGACTAGATGTCATTTCCTTTTCCATAAGCATGTCTTTGTTGTTTTTCTGTGTATTGGTTTTCAAAAAAAAAAAAAAAAAATTGGGGAAGAAGATGAGGAATTTTTATTTTTTTATTTTGATAACTTTTCAGATATTGCATGTGTTTTTGCCTGATATCTCAGTTCATTGTGCATTGATTAAATATGTCTATATATGATTAAGAGTTTATGCATGATATCTGCTAAGTTTTCCTGTTGCATCTTAATGATAGATAGTTACTTTCCTCATGCGATGAAAATGTGCACTATCTAAGACTCCCCCTAAGGTACATAATTTTCCTCTCTGACTTCTTGTTTCTAGAAATTCTAATGAAAGAGATGTCATTGATTAAGATGGTCAAATTGACCACATGCTAGCTGAACCTAGAGACTAAAAACTCTGACACTTTCTAGGTTACAGCATCACTAGAATCAAGCAGTAACTCTTCAGTTTTCTGTGCTATATGCTTACATTCACTGCTTCTGTGTTGAAATAAGCCTTGTCCTTCTTGGTGCAAGTAAAATTTTACCTTGTCCTTCATGGTACAAGTAAAACAATTATTAGGTGCTGCATCTTAGGGGGAGTGTATCAGATGAGGAAGGCTAGGCCCTAATAAGATAAGGTTTGACTTTTGGCTAATCTTTCATTGATTTTCTCTCTTGTTTGGAAAATCTGGTTGCTTTTTGTCATATCAGTGAATTTCATACCTTATTGAGAAAGTCTTCACACACACACACATTGCATGAGTTGAGTAATCTATTTAAAATTTCTATCTGCATGGAAATTTGTGCTTAATGAATACTTAACTCTCATTTATATCTTTGCATATATTTTGCAATGCTATTTGACTGTTTTATCAATTGATTATACATGCGTGTTCTGAAGCTAACTTTAGAGAAAAAATATTTTTCTGCAAATTTTTCTCCAGTTTCAGATTTTCTGTGTGAAGTGTCCAGACGGACCTATTCTTACATCCAGACGAAAGCAGTCTTGCCATATGCTGACCTAGCAGTTACCATCCGGACGGTTAAGTGACACGTCCGGACGGGATCTCTACAGGTTTAAGACTTGCATCTCTTTCTCTGCCATACACACATCTTTGCATTTTTATTGATTTATCATGGCATGTTGTGTGTTTTTCTTGTGGATTTCTCCCAAGATTTTGGCATTCTTTGCACATCTCTTCTCATCCCATGATCTTCATTGTGTCTTCCGTTATTCTTTTAAGTTTTTGTGCTTTTAGAATATTGGAATATTTGTTGGGATATTTTATTGAGATAGTGTGCATGAAAATCCTATTCTGTTTGTGAGTTGGGATGATATTAATATATCTGGGTCATTTGGATTGCAATCTTTGTTTTTGTACTACTTGGGCATCCAATTGATAGCTGTCATAATACCACTTTCTTTTTGGGACTAACAGGATCTAATATTTCTTTGTGGTGTTATTTTTGGAAATATTTCTGTTTAAATCCTTTCAGGAATATGTCGTCCAGCAGCTCCCAGCATAATATCTGACAGATGGATCCTTTGGAAAACTAACCATTGTTGAAGTCGGTTGTTCAAATTCCAAATGTCTCTGGATTAAGATGAGCTTTTTCTCCTAGCTCATGCAGAGCCTTCTGTAGAATTCCCTCAGATCTTTATTAGTTAGAGGTTCAGTGGTAAATCTCCTCATTTATCTTGCTTAGAGGATGTCAATCTGCGGAAAACCAGTTTAAGGCTTTACAAAATCAAGAGATTGAAGGTTTTCAGTCCATGGTTCCCGGCTTCCTGAGATAGAAGCCGAAGTAGTACAAATCCAACATTTTATACGGATTTCTCTCAGTTACTTGATTTTAGTGGATCAGCACGATTTGGTACTTGGAGGATTTTCTATTCCTCTGTTTTAGGCCACTTGCAAACTCTTCTCTAGTTTCCAATTGTTTAGGATTTTAGAATGTTTTTGTCTGTGGATATTATTACTCTGTTTACCTTTGTCCTTCTTAGACAGTTAGGGGGAGTAATTTTTGATTTGGACCGGGATTGTATATTTAACCGGTCAAGTGATTTTTGTCCCAGAATGGCCAAAGATGGAGTTTGTTAGTTTGTAATTGGCCACATTCTGTTGGACAAAATCACTTCTTTGTAATGATGCTTTTTAACAGGGATTCCACTATTCAGAAGTGCTTCCAGAAGATTTTGCATAGTTTGCAAGTCAGAAAATTCGGTTCCCTGTTAGCCTTCTAGACGACGTGTCATACCGTCCAGACGCCCATCTATCCAAAGTGCCACCTATCAGGACGACGTGTCACACTATCCGGACGCTCATCTGTCAAAGCATCATCCGTCTGGACGACAAGACTTTTCGTCCGGATGCCCATCAATGTCTAGAAGCTTCGAACAGTTCAAGGGTTTATCCGTCCGAACTTAATGGCAAATCGTCTAGCCGCTCTTTAGAGTTCGGGAAGAATCCAGCGTTCAAGTGCATCCGTACGTCATTCAGTGTTTAACAACCAGGTTTCTGCCTCAAGATACAATTATGGAAAGATGGCTAAAACCGTCTGGACGATGTGTGATCCTGTCCGGACGATGTCCTCCATAAGGCAAGTCCTGCATACAAAGTTCAACTGGACGATGAAGCATCATATATGGAAATTGCGTACACCAGTTCAACCGTCCAGACATCAGCCTTTAGGGTCCGGATGCTCAAAGCCTTATTATGGAAATTACGTGCAGCCGAAGTGCAACCATCAGGACGCTAGGGCAACATCGTCTAGATACAGTCTTGTTATGGAAGCTTTCAGTGCTACTTTGGAAAGGCGATTGTAGTTGACCGTCTGGACGCTCGGTCAAGCTGTCCGGACACCCTCCGATATTTTTTACATAATGTTTTACTCAAATATCGGATTGGGACGAAATTGGTGTCGTTTTAATCAAATATCGGATTGGGACAGCCATGAATATTGTCTGGACGGCCCCCGTCCAGACGGAAACATTAAGCGTCCGGACGGCGCTGCAGAATTTTCTAGAATTGCTTTTTAGACACAGAAACAATAGCCCGGCCGGATGGCCAAGGATACCGTCCAGACGAGCGTGCCAGAGACTCTGATTCTGACCTGTTTTAGGTCTTCTAAAGCCTATAAATAAGGGGTTCTAGGCATGGATTCAACACAAAATTCGGTGGTGAATTCCTTATAGGTTAGAGAGGGTGTTTAGGGAGATATTGAAGATCTGCTATGTCTCTAGCTTTTGCCAGGGTGTGATTTGATTAGCTATGAAGTCTATCTTAGGGGTTGGCCCTAAGGTAAAGGATTCCATTGAAGACCCCTTCAGGTAGAAGAACTGGTTGGGAGGCGTTGGTGTTGGGTTACACATTAGAGTGCAAGGTACAACCATTGCATCAGGAGTATGTGAGTGTTACTGCTTTGTAACTAGCTTTGTCTTCTGAATAGTGAATATCCTGGGTTTGGCTTCCCCGTAGTGGTTTTTCTCTTAATTGATTTCCACTTTGTCAAAAAAATATTTGTCTCCTTTAATTCCGCATTTAATATTTTGTTGCACACTGTTCACACACACTTGTTGAAATTAGAAGTCCAATATTTTTCACGAAATTTAAAAGACACGAGAATTTTGTTAACGAAGTGGAAAATCAATTAAAAGAAAAACAACTCCAGGCAGCCAAACCCAGGATATCCACTATTCAAAAGACAAGACTAGTGACAAAGCTGTAGTACTCACATAACCTTATGCAGTGGTCATGCCTTGAACTCTGACATGTAACCCAACACAAACGCCTTCCAACCAAGTCACCTACTTGAAAGGGTCTTCAATTGAATCCTTTACCTTAAGGCCAACCCCTAAGCTAGGCTTCAAATCAGCACAGCAACAGTACATAACGGCAACGGCTTGAGAGAGATCAACTCAGCACAACAACTCTAAAATATAACTCTCTAAGCACTACAGAATTCAATACAGAATTCTTACAATTGTCAAGCCTAAGGGCCTCTATTTATAGGCTACAGGTTCAAATGAGCATCTGGCTTGAAATATCTAGATGCCATCCTGACGGTAGACATAAGGCGTCTGGACGAAAAACTATGCAATCGGCTTTCCAAATTTCGTAGAAATTCTTTCTTAAATTGAGCTACTTTCAGACGGTGTTACCCTGTTGTCTGGACGGTCACATTTTAGCTGCAAGCAATTTCCATATCAAGGCTTGGCGCGTCCGGACCATTACATCTGTCGTCCGGACGGTGAATTTGATGCACGCAATTTCCATATTTGAAGCTCGCACGTCCTTGACCATGAAGATCGTCGTCCGGACGTCTAATTTTTGATTGAGCGACTTGCCTTATGGATGAGAGCGTCCGGACAGGAATCCACATCGTCCAGACGGGAATCCACATCGTCCACACGGTTGCAGTTGTCTTCCCATATCTGTGTTTGGAAATGAAATCTCATAGCTAATCGAACACTGTGTGGCGTCTGGACGTGCTGCTAAAACGTCCAGACGGATGCAAGCTAGAATAGTTCGAAGCTTTTCGACATAGAGGGAGGTCCGGACAGAAAGTTCTCGTCGTCTGGACGAATGATACTTTGGACAGTTAGGCGTCCAAACGATATATCACGTCGTCCGGATGGCTGCAAGGGATCCGGTTTCTCTGACTTATATACTGTGTTGAATCTTCTAGAAGAACTCCAAATAGCTGAATCCCTGTTAAAATGCATCATTACATAGAAGTGATTTTGCCCAACAGAATGTAGCCAATCATAAACTAACAAGACGTTAATTGGTTCTTTTGTGTAATGGATAGTTTGTGTTTATAATGTTGACTTCCGCAGTTAGATTTTGTATTTCGCTGCTTGAATTCTATTACTCTGATATATCAAATACATGTTAAGGAATGTGTACTATGAGTTAGCTCAGTGACATGTAGTCATGCCACTGTGATGACTCATTTGTATGTTTTAAAAAAAAATGAAGAATGGGTCGTCAAACTTTGTTTGTTTGTAATTGGCTACATTCTGTCAGACAAAATCACTTCTATGTAAAGATACATTTAAAACAGGGATTCAACTATTCAGATTTTTTCTAGAAGATTCTACATAGTCTTCAAGTCAGAGAAATCAGATCCCTTGCAGTTGTATGGATGACGTGATATACCGTCTGAATGCCCAACTGTCCAAAGCATCATCCGTCCAGACGACGAGAACTTTTCGTCCGGACCTTCCTCTGTGTCAAGAAGCTTCGAACTGCTCCAGTTTGCATCCGTTCGGATGTTTCAGCAGTACTTCTGGACGACACTCAGTGTTCGACTAGCTATGGGATTTCTTTCCAAAACACAGATATGGGAAGATCGCTGCAACTGTCCAGAGGATGTGGATTCTCGTCCAAACGCTCTCATCCGTAAGGCAAGTCGCGCTTTCAAAATTCAGACGTCCAGCAGCCAGTCTTAACTGTCTGGACGAGCGAGCTACTTATATGGAAATTGCGTGCATCAGATCAACCGTCCAGACGACCATTCCCTTGGTCCGAACGCATGAATCCTTGATATGGAAATTGCGTGCAATTAAAGTGTGACTGTCCAGACGATAAGGCAACACTGTCAGGATGCAGCTCAAATCTGGAAAGAATTTCTACAAAATTTCAGAAAGCCGATCGCACAGTTTTTCATCCGGCCGCCTTATGTCTACCGTCCGGACGACGCCTAAGTTTTTCAAGCCAGACGCTCATTTGAACCAGCAGCCTATAAATAGAGGTCCCTAGGCTTGAGAACTGCAAGAATTCGGTATTGAATTCCTTAGTGGGCTTAGAGTTATATTTTAGAGTTATTGTACTGAGTTAGTCTCTCTCAAGCTGTTGTTGTGTGTGCTGTTACTGCGCTAATCTAAAGTCTATCTTAAGGGTTGGCCCTAGGGCAAAGGATTCCATTGAAGACCCTTTCAAGTAGGAGACTTGTTTGGGAGGCATTCGTGTTGGGTTACACGTCAGAGTTCAAGGTTATGTGAGTGCCACTGCTTTGTAACTAGTCTTGTCTTTTGAATAGTGGATATCCTGGGTTTGGCTGCCCCGAAGTGGTTTTTCTCTTAATTGAGTTTTCACTTCGTCAACAAAATATTTGTCTCCTTTAATTCCTCATTTTGGTATATTGTTGCACACATTTTTGCACACACTTGTTTATATTAGAAGTCATTTAATTTTTCAATTGGTATCAAAGTTTGGTACACTCTGTTTAGATTCAATTCTTGAATGTTAATCTTTCCTCTTTGACTTCTATTTGATAAAATGTCTCAAAGTCTTAGTACTGTTCATGCCTTTGATGGTACGAACTATGGCTATTGGAAAGCTCGTATACGGTTCTTAATTAAGATGTTGGAGGATGAGACATTTGGAGAGTTTTACTCCAAGATGAGCGACCTAAGAAACCAAATGGTGAGTCTTGGGAAAACCGTCTCGGATGTAAAACTCATCCGTAAAATTCTAAGATCTTTGCCCGAGCGTTTCACGATCAAGGTAACTACAATTGAAGAAAGCAAAGATCTGGAAGAAATGATGATTGAAGAGTTGGTGGGATCTCTTCAAACTTATGAGCTGTCCTTGCCCTCGGTTAAGAAGTTGAAAACCATTACCCTGAAAGCTCCTAAGAAGAAGGTCGAAGTCTCATCTGGAGACGACTCTGTGGATGAAGAAATGGTTGTGGCCATGCTAGCCAAAAATTTGGAAGATTAATGAGAAATGAGCGATTCAAGAAGAAGTTTTCCAAAAAAATGAAGAAGGTCCCCAGAGAAGCTGAACCTGAGGAAGCAGAGAAGAAAGATCCCAGAGGCCAAAGATGTTATGAATGCTCAGGGTTTGGGCATATACGGGCTTATTGTAGAAATCTCAACCAGGGTAAGAGGAAGGCATATAATGTGACTCTCAGTGATGAGTCCGAAGAAGAAAAAGCTCTTGAGCAAGAGAAATTCCTAGCCTTTGTGAATCCGCATATAGAAGGGGAAGATTTTTATTTAGAGTACAATGATGATGGGGAAGAACTCATGGAGGCTTATAAAACCCTCTATATAGAGTTTGAAAAGCTGAGGGAAGGTTGCAAGCAGCACATTCATGATCTAAACAGTTTGCAGACTGTGAAGAGTTCATTGCTGCGTAAAATACAAGAGCTAGAGGGTGGAAAATGATCTATAGTGTAGGGAGCCACCGATTTGGATGCAAAGCATGATGGAGTGGATGGGCCAACAGATGAAGTCCTGTCAACAACCACCCATAGGAAGGTAGGCTTGGGTCAAGAAGAAGGAAGACATTCACCCCATGAGGGTGAATGGACGCACCTAATAGGTGAAGGGATTCATGCATAGGATTTGGTTCCAAATCCTAAGGCATCAGGTTTGATTGCATGATTTTTTTTACTTGTCATATCTTATACTCGCTGTGCAATCTAGGAACTTCTACCCCCTATTTCTCCTGAGAGAATATTGCAAGTACTGTGTGGAGAAGACAGAAAAAGCAGGTCGGGCGACTATTTTTATGTATTGGCAATATTGAGCTTACACAGGTTTGATCATGCCTTGCATACATGTTGTATGAATTTATTTCCATATAGCATGTTTTTATTTAAAAAACAAAAAACAAAAAAAAAATTTGGGGAGAAATTGCATGAAATTTTATTTTTTTCTTTTCTTGGCATATCAGATATTGCTTGTATTTTCACCTGATATCTCAATTCTTTTTGCATTAATTTTCTTTGCTTAGATATGATTGAGAGTTTATGACTATATCTGCCAAGTTTTTCTTGTATATGCAAAAATTGGATAGCTTCTTTCCTCATGCGATGAAAATGTACACTATCCAAGACTCCCCTAAAGGTACATCTTTCCTTCTCTGACTTTTTGCTTCTGAAAATTTTGAATATGAGAAGAGGTTTTTGATAAGATGGTCAAATTGACCAAAATGCTAGTTGAACCTAGAACCTAAAAATTCTGCCACTCTCTCTAGGTTGCAGCATCAAAAGAATCAAGCAGTTACTCTTATGAATTCTGTGCTATGTATGTATATTCACTACTTATGTGCTAAATTAGCAATATACCTTGTCCTTCATTGTGCAAGTAAAATTTTACCTTGTCCTTCATGGTACAAGTAAAACAATTGGGTGCTGCATCTTAGAGGGAGTGTATCAGATGAGGGTGGCTAGGCCCTAGTACCTTATAAGGTTTGACTTTTGACTAATTTTTCATTGATTTTCTCTCTTGTCTAGAAAATTTGGTTGCTTTTTGTCATATCAGTGAAATTCATACTTTTTGGGAAAAATCTTGACACACACACGCACGCATTGCGTAGTTGAGTAATCTATTTAAATTTTTTGTCTACAAGAAAATATTTGTGGTGATTGAACTCTGAACTCTCTTTTATATCTCCACATAGTTTTGAGATGCTTTATGATTGATTTATCAGTTGATTATACATGCATGTTTAGAAGCTGACTTTAGGAAAAATAATTTCTGCAAATTTTTCCTCAGTTTTTGTCTTTTTAGTGTGAAGCGTCCAGACGGTCTCTCTTTGCGTCCTGACGGATGTGGCTCAGACGGCCGGACGGGTGTGGCTTAGATGGCCAGACGGTAATGTTGCACGTCCGGACGCGTGCAGCTCCGAACGGCCGGACAGTAAAGTTACACGTCTGGACGCGCGCAACCTGTCGTATGCTTCTGTGGCAACGCGCGTCCGGACGGGTTAATGAGCTGTCCGGATGGGGACCCCACTGGTTTTAAAAAACCCTAGCTGCCGTATCTCTCAGCATACCCTACTCAATTTCTTTCCCTCTTTTAGTTGCTAGTGCGTGGTTTCTAGAGATTTTTGCATTATCTCGCCCTATTTTGTCCTTTTGT
Source organism: Alnus glutinosa (assembly GCF_958979055.1). Taxonomy (NCBI): domain Eukaryota; kingdom Viridiplantae; phylum Streptophyta; class Magnoliopsida; order Fagales; family Betulaceae; genus Alnus; species Alnus glutinosa. The sequence continues at coordinate 9,854,708 of NC_084897.1, read as the reverse complement.
GCATTACTCTCCTCATTCTAGGTATTTTTTCTAGTTAACTTTATTCTTTTCAGTGTTTTGATAACTGTTAGAATATTAATTATTTTGGGAATGTTTTTGAAAATAAAAATTGCATATCTGCTGCGTTGGGATTTTTTTTGTTTCCATAAGTATTTTAGACTGTATTGTGTTCTTGCTGGATGAAATTTTTGGACAAGTCCAATTTACTGTCGGATTTTCTTTTGGAACAAACAAGAATCTAATATTTTTGAGAATATTTTTGGCAAAACTTGTTGGTTATTTTTTGTATAAATATGTCTGCTGGCAGTCCACAATGCAAAGTCCAACAGAGGACAAAGGGAGATAGGGCAGCCCTTCGAGCGAAAATTATGGACAGACCTGTCATTGCCAAGAGAAATGTGGTCCGTTCAAACATCATGGTGGCTCCTCTAGACAGTATCCACGACACTATCCAAACCTACTACTGGGGGTATCTACACAATTGTGCCTGTGTTGTGTACACTAGGCTGGTCAGATTATTTTATGCCAACCTCGAGTTGGTTCAGGATGATGACTGCGGGGTGGTGCTTCAGTCCACTGTGGATAGGCATACTATCACCGTTGATACCCAAATCATCAGTCAGTTCCTAGGGGTGCTTGTTCTCTAGATCTCCGGCAGCCCGTACAATGAGGTGGTAATACCTCATTCTCTGGATGATCTCAGAGAATTTTTTCATGCTGTTCCCTAAGGAGAGGAGCGAGCCACCACCATCAGGATCGGTGCCCTATCTGCCCCACACCGCATGCTAGCCAAGATTGTCTAGTACAACCTCTGGCCTGTTGTTAGGTGCAGTGACCTGATATTGAAGAGGGCCCAGTTCGTATATGCCATCTATCTTCGCTTGCCTTTCTGTTTGTGCAAGAATATTTTGTGAGTTATTTTGAAGGCCCGTGATGAGGGCAATACCGGTCTCCCGTTTGTCTGCCTACTCACACAGATTATTCTATAGACAGGCATCAGTATTGCTAGCGAGCCGAAGATCAAGGTCTAGGATCCTATAAGCAAGCAGACTCTAATGTAAAACTCATCCGAAAAATTCTAAGATCTTTGCCTGAGTGTTTCAGGATCAAGGTGACTACAATTGAAGAGAGCAAAGATCTGGAAGAAATGAAGATTCAATAGTTGGTGGGATCTCTTCAAACTTATGAGTTGTCCCTGCCCCCCGGTCAAAAAGCTGAAGACCATTGCTCTGAAGGCTTCCAAGAAAAAGGTAGAAGCCTCATCTGAAGATGACTCTGAGGAGGAAGAAAAAGTTGTGGCTATGCTGGCCAAAAATTTCAGAAGACTAATGAGAGATGATTGATTCAAGAAGAAGTTTTCTAAAAAAATGAAGAATGCTCCCAGAGAAGCTGAACCTGAGGAAGCGGAGAAGAAAGATCCTAGAGGTCTGAGATGCTTTGAGTGCTCAGGATTTAGGCATATACGAGCTGATTGTAGGAACCTCAAGAAGGGCGAAAGGAAGGCATACAATGTGACTCTTAGAGATGAGTCAGAAGAAGAAGAAGAAGAAGCTCCTGAGTCAGAAAAATTTCTAGCCTTTGTGGCTCCGATTGTAGAAGAGGAGGATTTTTATTACTCAGATCACAGCGACAATGGGGATGAACTCAAAGAGGCGTACAAAACTCTCTATGTAGAGTATGAAAAAAATGAGGGAAGGACGTAAGCAGCACCTTCATGATCTGAACAGTTTGCAAACTGAGAAGAGTTCCTTACTGCGGAAAATACAAGAGCTAGAGGAGAAGTTACTAGAGACACAGCTCCAATTAGAGAGAGTCACTGATGAAAAGCTGACTCACATGCTATCAATTCAGAAGAGCTCAACCGACAAGACTGGTCTTGGGTAAGTAGCTCCTCCCACTGACACTCCCTCTACCTCTAGGACTGTCTTTGTTAAGCCTGCAGTCCTAGATCCTCCCCCCACTGTTGAAGATAAAGTGAAGGACAAGCTTAATGGAGATGTTCCGGGCACTCAGAAGCCCCCTTCCATCAGAAGATCTCCTATATGCCATCACTGCTGTCTAAGTGGGCATGTCCGACCTTAGTGCTCCCTTCTGAAAGCACAGAAAGCAAAGGTCAAGAAAGAAGTGCCCAGACAAGCTAATCATAGCACTAGACCTCTGACCCAGCATCAGATTCCATGGTATCAGGCTCCTTACCAAGTTCCATGGAGGCAAGCACCAAGGCATCGATATCAAGCTCCTTGGTCTCATGCACCTTGGCACCAGGCAATTCAGCATTAGCGACCTCAGCAACGATTTGTACCTGCCAATCATAGTGGCAGATCCAAGATCAAATCCAAGCACTTTAATAGGTCATAGAAGGTGGAAGATGATCAATACTACAGAGAGCCACCTATTTGGATGCAATGCCAGCAACCACCCACAGGAAGGCGGCTTGGGTCAAAAAGAAGGGAGATGCTCACCCCAACAAGGGGAGTGTACGCACTTAGCAGGAAAATGTGTTCATGCCTAGGATTTGGTTCCTAATCCTAAGGCATCAGGTTTGATTGCTTGGACTTTTACTTGTTATATTTTGTGCTTATTATGCAATGTAGGAACCAATTGTGTTTTGCCCCCTATTTCTCTTGAGAGAATATTGCAGGTACTATTTGGGGAAGACAGAAAAAGCAGGTTGAGTGATTGTTTTTCTGTATTGGCAACATCGAGCCTATATAGGTTTGATTATGTCTTGCATGTTATATGATGTCATTTCCATATAGCGTTTTGCCTAATAAAAAAAATGGGGGGAAATTACAGGAATATTTTTTGGCATATCAAATATTGCATGTGTTTTCACCTGATATCTCAATTCTTTATGCATTAATTTACTTTGCTTAGATACGATTGAGAGTTTATAACTATATCTGCCAAGAGTTTTTCCTGTATATGCAATATTTGGATAGCTTCTTTCCTCATGCGAATAAAATGTACACTATCCAAGACTCCCCTAACGGTACATCTTTCCTTCTTGACTTTTTGTTACTAGTAATTCTGGATAAGAGAAGAGGTTTTCGATAGTTGAACCTAGAACCTAAAAATTTTGCCATCTTCTCTAGGTTGCAGCATCAAAAGAATCAAGCAGTTATTCTTATGATTCTGCGCTATATATGTATATTTTCTGCTTATGTGCTAAAATATGCATTGTCCTTCATGGTGCAAGTAAAATATTTACCTTGTCCTTCGTGATACAATTAAAACAATTGGATGCTGTATCTTAAGGGGAGTGTATCAGATGAGGGTGACTAGGCCCTAGTACTGAATAAGGTTTGACTTTTCACTGATTTTCTCTCTTGTCTAGAAAATCTGGTTACTTTTTGTCATATCAATGAAAGTCATATCTTGTGGGAAAAGTCTTCACACACACACGCATTGCATGAGTTGAGTAATCTATCTATATTTTCAATCTACAAGAAAATCTTTGTGCTGATTGAACTCTCAACTCCCTTTTATATCTCTGCATAGTTTTGAGATGGTCTCTGATTGCTTTATCAGTTGATTATACATACGTGTTCGGAAGCTAACCTTAGGAAAAATAATTTATGCAAATGTTTCCTCAGTTTTTTCCTTTTTTAGTGTGAAGCATTCGGACGGCTTCTATTTGCATCTGGACGGGTGTGGCTCAGTCGGCCCGATGATTCTGTTACACGTCCGAATGCGCGCGGCTTCTCGCCCTCTTTTGTCCTATTGTGCATTACTCACCACATTCCCGGTATTTTTTCAGTTAACATTATTCTTTTCAGTTTCTTTTAAAACTATTAGAATAGTGATATTTTGGAATCTTATTGAGTTTCTTTAGGGAATGGTAGAATTTCCTTTTTTGATATCTGCTATGTTGAGAATATCTGGTTCAGTATTTTTGAGGACTGTTTTGTGATATCTCCACTTTGTAATCTCTTGAAAAGTCCATTTTACTACTGTTATAATGCCGGATTTTCTATGTGCACTAACAAGATTTTTTTTGGATTATTCTTGGCAAATCTTGTTGGTTTCTTTTTGCAGAATCATGTCTGCAGGCAGTCCACAGCTCAAGGTCCGCTAGAGGACAGAGGGAGATAGAGCAGCCTTTACAGCCAAAATTATGGACCGACCAGTGATTGCTGAGAGAAACGTTGTTTGGACTGACATTATGGTGGCTCTTCTAGATAGTATCCACGACACTATCCAGACTTATCATTGCGGGTATCTACACACTTGTGCCTGTGTTGTGTACACCAGGCTGGTCAGGCTGTTCTATGCCAACCTCGAGGTGGTCCAGGATGATGACCGCTGGTTGGTGGTTCAGTCCATTGTTGGAGAGCATACTATCACTGTTGATCCCCAAATCATCAATCAGTTCATAGGAGTTCCTATTCTTCCCATGCCTAGCAGCCTTTACAATGAGGTGGTAATCCCTCCTCCTTTTGATGATCTCAGAGTGTCTTTCCATGTAGTTCCACAGGGAGAGGAGTGCGCCACCACCATAAGGATCGGTGCTTTATCTGCCCCACACCGCATGCTAGCCAAGATTGTTCAGCACAACCTTTGGCCAGTTGTCAAGCGCAGTGACCTGATTTTGAAGAGGGCCCAGTTCGTCTATGCTATCCATCTTCGCTTGCCTTTCTGATTGTGCAAGCATATTTTGGGCGTTATTCTGGAGGCCCGTGATGAGGGCAATATCGGTCTTCCATTTGGCTACCTACTCACACAAATTATTCTATAGTCAGGCATCAATGTTGCTGGTGAGCCGAAGATGAAGAACCAGGATCCTATCAGCAAGTAGACTCTAATGAAGTCCAATGTTCAACTGCGGCGCAATGAGCAGGATGATGATGAGCCCCCGCCTCCTCCTATTCCTATCGGCATTCCAGATGTGGCATCCTCTTCTCAGACTGTTCCGCCACCACAGCCGGATGTTAGCTATTCTCAGATTATGGAGGCATTGGCCGCTATTTAGGGGGCATGAGTTCTATGCAGCTCTCCATGTCATCCATGCAGCAGTCCATATCTGTCATGCAGTAGGAGGTTCACTCCATTAACCTCTGTGTAAAGCAGAACCAGCTGGACCTCCGAGAGTGTCTCAAGTTTCACCACTTGTTCAGCAGTGATGACGAGGACGATGCGCCGATGGTTGATGCATCCTGATTTTTTTCTTGATGTAGTTTATTTTTGATATCATTTTGATACTTTGCTACATTTGTTTAAACTCCTGGATATTTTATTACTCTGTTTACCCTAGTCCTTCTGAGGGGAGTAATTTTTTTTTTTTTTTAATTTTTATTACTCTGTTTTACCCTTTGTCCCTTTGTGACAAAAAGGGGGAGTAATTTTTATTTGGACCGGGATTGTATTTTTAACTGGTCAAGTGATTTTTGTCCCAAAATAGCCAAAGAGGGAGTTTGTTAGTTTGTAATTGGCTACATTCTATTGAACAAAATCACTTCTTTGTAAAGATGCTTTTTAACAGGGATTCCACTATTCAAAAGTGCTTCCAGAATATTCTGCACAGTTTGTGTTAGTTTTTGGCCTCATTTTGTGTTTGGACAAAATCACTTAAGTGTAAAGATGCTGTAAATAGGGATATTCCACTATTCAGAGTCTACAAGTCAAAAGAATCCAAGTTCCCTGTCAGCCGTTCGGACAATCGAGTCATCCTGTCTAGAAGCCCATCTGTCCACTGTTCCATTCGTTCGGACGACGTGTCATCCCGTCCGGACGCCAGACAGACCAGCATCATCCGTCCGGACGAAGTGTTCATCCCGTCCGGACCCCATACTGTATCGAGAAGTTTCTGTACCGGCTTGCATCCGTCCGGAAGTTTCAGCAGCACGTCTGGAAGCCTCCCAGTACTCGATCAATTTCTGATTTCTTTCCAAGTTCCAAGAAAGGGAAGATCAATCAACCGTCCGGACGATGTGGTATCCCGTCTGGACGCGCGTCTCCTTAAGGCAAGAATCGCAATTCAAATATGACCATCCCGACGTCTGACAGCTATGGTCCGGACGCGCATACATCAAACATGGAAGTTGCGTGTTGAAGAATAACCGTCCGGACAACTGCCTATCATGGTCTGGACGCGCGCATTACCGATATGGAAATTGTGTGTTGAAGAACAGCCGTCTGGACGCTCATCCCCATGGTCCAGACGCTCGAGAGCCTTATAAGGAAATTACTTGCAGTGGACGTGCGACCGTGCGGACGATGTGCCATCCCGTCCGGACGATGCCCTTAAACAGGAATGATTTCACCGCGAATATTTCGGAAAATATTTTCGCACAGTTGTTCGTCCGGACGGCCCATGTCCACCGTCTGGACGTTGCCCAAGTATATTTTGCCTAACACTCATTTGAGCCCCCATCCTGTAATAGAGGCCCCTGGGCACTGAGAACTGCAAGAATTCGGTGTGAATTCCATTAGAGCTCAAAGAAGTCATCAATCCCTCTGAAGCCGTTTTACAAGTGTGCTGTTGTATAAACCGAAGTCTATCTTAGAGGTCGGCTCTAAGGTAAAGGATTCCATTGAAGACCCCTTCAGGTAGGAGACCTGGTTGGGAAGTGTTCGTGTTGGGTTACACGTTAGAGAGCAAGGTATGACCACTGCATCAGAGGTATGTGAGTGTTACTGCTTTGTATCTAGCTTTGTATTCTGAATAGTGGATATCCTGGGTTTGGCTGCCCCGGAGTGGTTTTTCTCTTAATTGAGTTTCCACTTCATCAACAAAATATTTGTCTCCTTTAATTCCGCATTTAATATTTTGTCGCACACTGTTCACACACACTTGTTAAAATTAGAAGTCCATTTAATTTTTCAATTGGTATCAGAGCAGGTACACTCTGTTTAGGATTTATTTCCTGAGTGTGATCCTCATCTCTTGTGACTTCTATTTTTTTTACACCTTTTATCATGAATTCTTCTCAGTTTTCTAATGAAGATTCTGATATTACTCTTTGAGATCTGAAAATACCATGTTGTTTAACATTATTGATACACTAGAGAATAAATTAAAAGAATTTGATGATCTCTTGAAAAATTTCTCAAGTGATAATTTGAAAAGCATGCTGTGTATTCATTCAGATATTTCGAACAAGCCTGATTTGACTGTTGATTTAAATACTTCTACTTCACATGCTTCTGATTTTGAATCAGACTCTGTTGGTATTAAGCATGTGATAGTAGATGCAGCTTGTTCTAAAAATTCTTGCTTAGATAAATGTGTGATGCCTAACTCCAAGGATTCAGGAACACAAGGTAAGTTTGTTCCTATTTGTCATAATTGTGGGAAAATTGGTCATATTAGACCAAATTGTGTTGTGTTAAAATCTCACAGACCTTGGAAGAAGGGCATTATTGAGAAAACCTCTTCAGATAAATATGTCCCGCCCCATAGGAGGCATATATCTCAAAGAGGTAAGGATTTTGTTGTTTGTGAAAATGCTAATCTTAAATTTGCAGAGCCCTTCAAGAAGCATTTCAGCAAACGAAGTCAGCCTACCTGCTATCATTGTGGTGTCTCTGGACACATCAGGCCACACTGTCCTCAAATCCGACATCAGCAGCCTCGGATCAGGAAAACAGAGCAAAATATAGGTAAGTCTAGCTCTAAACCTTCTAAGCCTCATCATGTCTTTCGGCAACAATGGCATTATCCTCAAAGGGATTCTCCCTCATGCTATCACTGTGGTAAGTATGGCCACATCAAAGCCGAATGCTTCAAAGTGAAGCCTCACAAGCCCAAGAAGAATCAGACCAATGAAGGGCTTGTCGACATGATGAAGAATGCCCTAGTCAAACTGATCAATTGGGACATGGCTCACACCCCTGCCTCACAGGTAAATAAGGTATGGGTAAGGAAGGATGAGACAATTCACCCTTTAAGGGGGAGTGGACTCACCTAGTAGGTGAGGTCTTCCATGCCTAGGATTTTGGTTCCTAAATCCTAGTGCATGTCAGGTATGTTTGCATTGCATTGTTTATCTTATCATATCGAACTCATGCCTTGCATTCTGTTTGAGGAACCGTTTATTTTATCCCCATATTTTCTCTTGTTGTCTTGACAAACATCTGCAGTTATTTTCTTTTAGGGATGACAGTTGAAGCACGTCGGGCGACTACTTTTCTGTCTTGGTATTTCTTAAACCTCTCTCCATGAGGACAGATTTGGTTTACCTTACATGCTGGGATTAGATGTCATTTCCTTCTCTGAGCATGTGTTTGTTGTTTTTCTATTTATCGGTTTTCAACAAAAAAAAAAAAAAAAAAATTGGAGAGAAGATGCGGAACTTTATTTCTTTCTTTTGATAGCTTTTCAGATATTGCATGTGTCTTTTCCTGATATTTCAGTTCATTGTGCATTGATTAAATATGCTTATATATGATTGAGAGTTTATGCATGATATCTGCTAAGTTTTCCTGTTGCATCTTAATGATAGATAGTTACTTTCCTCATGCGATGAAAATGTGTTAGTTGAACCTAGAGCCTAAAAATTCTGGCACTCTCTAGGTTGCAGCACCATAAGAATCAAGCGGTAAATCATATGCATTATGCGCTTTTAAATTATATATTCACTGCTTATGTGCTGAATTTGCTATATGCCTTGCCCTCTACGTGAAAATAAAAATTTTACTTTGTCCTTCATGGTACAAGTAAAACAATTAGGTGTTGCATCTTAGGGGGAGTGTATCAGATGAGGGTGGCTAGGCCCTAGTAAGATAAGGTTTGACTTTTGGCTGATCTTTCATTGATTTTCTCTCTTGTTTGGAAAATCTAGTTGCTTTTTGTCATATCAGAGAATTTCATACCTTATTTAGAAAGTCTTCACACACACACACACACGCATTGCATGAGTTGAGTAATCTATTTAAAATTTCTATCTGCAGGGAAATTTGTGCTTATTGAATACTTAACTCTCATTTATATCTTTGCATATTTTTGCAATGCTATTTGACTGTTTTATCAGTTGATTATACATGCGTGTTCTAAAGCTAACTTTTGAGAAAAATATTTTTCTGCAAATTTTTCTCCAATTTCAGACTTTTAGTGTGAAGCGTCCGAATGGACCTACTCTTACATCCGGACGAGCGCAGTCTTGCCAAATGCTGATCTAGTAGTTGTCATCCGGATGGTTAAGTGACACATCCGGACAAGATCTCTACAGGTTTAAGACTTGCGTCTCTTTTTCTGCCATACACACATATTTTCATTTTTATTAATTTATCATGGCATGTTATGTGTTTTTCTTGTGGATTTCTCCCAAGATTTTGGCATTTTTTGCACATCTCTTCTCATCCCATGATCTTCACTGTGTTTTCCATTATTCTTTTAAGTTTTTGTGCTTATAGAATATTGGAATATTTGTTGGGATATTTTCTTGAGATAGAGTGCATGGAAATTCTATTATGTCTATGTGTTGGGTGGATATTGTTATATCTGTGCTATTTGGATTGCTATATTTGCTTGTGTAATTCATGCGCATCCAAATTGCAAGTTGTCATAATACCACATTCTTTTTGCAACTAACAAGAACTAATATTTCCTTGTGGTGTTATGTTTGGATAGATTTCTGTTAAATCCTTTCAGGAATACGTTGTCCAGCAACTCTCAGCTTAATATATGATAGATGGATCCTTTGGAAAACTGACAGTGGTTGAAGTCGGATGTTCAAAATTTCCAAAGGTCTTGGGTTTTGAGATGAGCTTTTTTCCCCAGCTCATGCAAAGCTTTCTGTAGCATTCCCTCAGATCTGCATCAGTCAAAGGTTCAGTGGTGAATCTCGTCATTATCTTGCAGACCAAATGTTTAGAGGATGTCAATCTGCGAATAACCAGTTTCAGGCTTTGCAAAATCAAGAGATTGAAGATTTTTCAGTCCATGGTTCCCGGCTTCCAGAGCTAGAAGCCGAAGTAGTACAAATCCAACCTTTACGGATTTCTCTCCGATACTTGATCAGCAGGATTTGGTACTTGGGGGATTTCTGTTCCTCTCTTTTGGGCCACTTGCAGACTTTTCTCTATTCTAATATTGCTTTGGATTTTAGAAAGTTTTTGTTTGTGGATATTATTACTCTGTTTACCCTTGTACTTTTGAGACATTGAGGGGGAGTAATTGTTGTGTGGTTTTCCTCATTACTCTATTTTACCCTTTGTGCCAAAAAGGGGGAGTAATTTTTGATTTAGACCGGGATTGTATTTTAACCGGTCAAGTGATTTTTGTCCCAGAATGGCCAAAGGGGGAGTTTGTTAGTTTTTGGCCTCATTCTATGTTTGGACAAAATCACTTAAGTGTAAAGATGCTGTAAACAGGGATTCCACTATTCAAAGTCTGCAAGTCAGAAGAATCCAAGTTCCATGTCAACCGTTCGGACGATCGAGCCATCCCGTCCGGATGCCCATCTGTCCACTGTTCCATCCGTCCGGACGACGTGTCATCCCGTCCGGACGCCAGACAGACCAGCATCATCCGTCCGGACCCCATACTGTATCGAGAAGTTTCTGTGCCAGCTTGCATCCGTCCGGACGTTTTAGCAGCACGTCTGGACGCCTCCCAGTACTCAATCAAGAAAGGGAAGATCAATCAAACGTCCGGACGATGTGGTATACCGTCCGGATGCGCGTCTCCTTAAGACAAGAATCGCAATTCAAATATGACTGTCCGGACGTCTGACAGCTGTGGTCCGAACGCGCGTGCATCAAAGATGGAAATTGTGTGTTGAAGAATAACCGTCCGGACGACTACCTATCATGGTCTGGACGCGCGCATTACCGATATGGAAATTGTGTGTTGAAGAATAGCCGTCCGAACGCTCATCCCCATGGTCCGGACGCTCGAGAGCCTTATAAGGAAATTATTTGCAGCGGATGTACGATCGTTTGGACGATGTGTCATCCCGTCCGGACGATGCCCTTAAACAGGAAAGATTTCCCCGCGAATATTTCGAAAAATCTTGTCGCACAGTTGTCTTTCCGGATGGCCCATGTCTACCATCCGGACGGTGCCCAGGTATATTTTGCCTAACGCTCATTTGAGCCCCCAGCCTATAAATAGAGGCCCCTGGGCACTAAGAACTGCAATAATTCGGTGTGAATTCCATTAGAGCTAAGAGAAGTCATCAATCCCTCTGAAGCCGTTTTACAAGTGTGCTGTGCTATAAACTGAAGTCTATCTTAGAGGTCGGCTCTAAGGTAAACGATTCCATTGAAGACCCCTTCAAGCAGGAGACCTGGATGGGAAGTGTTCGTGTTGGGTTACACGTTAGAGAGCAAGGTAGGACCACTGCATCAGGGGTACGTGAGTGTTACTGCCTTGTATCTAGCTTTGTCTTCTGAATAGTGGATATTCTGGGTTTGGCTACCCCGGAGTGGTTTTTCTCTTAATTGAGTTTCCACTTCGTCAACAAAATATTTGTCTCCTTTAATTCCGCATTTAATATTTTGTTGCACACTGTTCACACACACTTGTTAAAATTAGAAGTCCATTTAATTTTTTAGTTTGCAAGGCAGAAAATTTGGTTCCCTGTTAGCCGTTCAGACAATGTGTAATACCATCCGGACGCCCATCTGTCTAAAGCATCGTCTGTCCGGATGACAAGAACTTTCCGTCTGAACCTTCCCCTGTGTCGAGAAGTTTCGAACTGCTCCAGCTTGCATCCGTCCAGAAGTTTCAGCAGCACTTCCAAACGACACTCAGTGTTCGACCAGGCTTCAGGATTTCTTTCCAAAACACAGATATGGGAAGATCGCTACAACCGTCCGTACGGCTTGGATTCCCGTCCGGCGTGCTAATCCATAAAGCAAGTATTGCATTTAAAGTCCATACGTCCGGACGCCAGTCAGCATGGTCCAGACGTGCGTGCATCAAATCAACCATCTGGACAATCATCCCCCTGGTCCGGACGTACAAAGCCTTTATATGGAAATTGCTTGCAGCAGAAGTGCTACCGTCCGAACGACAGGGCACCACCGTCCAAACGCAGCTTAAAAACAGGAAAGGATTTCAGCGAAATTCTCCAGAAATTGATCGCACAGTTGTCAGTCCGGACGACCCTTGACTACCGTCTGGACGGCGCCTATGTTTTATCAAGCCAGAAGCTCATTTGATCCTTGAGCCTATAAATAGAGGTCCCTATGCTTGAGAACAGCAAGAATTCAGTATTGAATTCCATTAGTGCTTAGAGAGCTATATTGCGAGATTATTGAGCTGAGTTAATCTCTCTAAAGCCGTTGCTGTGTGTGCTGTTGCTGCGCTTAATCTGAAGTCTATCTTAGGAGTTGGCCCTAAGGTAAAGGATTCCATTGAAGACCCCTTCAAGTATAAGACCTAGTTGGGAGGCATTTGTGTTGGGTTACATATTAGAGTTCAAGGTACAGCCACTACATTAGGGGTATGTGAGTGTTAATACTTTGTAACTAGTCCTGTCTTCTGAATAGTGGATATCCTGGGTTTGGCTGCCCCGGAGTGGTTTTTATCATATTGAGTTTTCACTTCGTTAACAAAAATTCTTGTGTCTTTTTATTTCTGCATTATTATTTTGTTAACACTTTATGCACACACATACTTACTTTATTGTTAGAAGTCATTTCAATTTTTCAATCTGGTTGCTAAGTTAAACAGAGTGGAGGAAGAAGAGCTTCAGAGTTAGCTGATGGCAGGGCATTATGTTAGTATTTTGGCTTCATTCTGTGTTTTGGACAAAATCACTTGTGTGTAAAGATGCTTCATAGGGATTCTACTATTTAGAAGTGCTTCAGAGTCAGAAGATTTTCAGTTCCCTGTCAGCCATCCCGTCCGGACGCCCATCTGTCACTATTCCATCTGTCCGGATGACGTGCCATAACGTCCGGACTCCAGACAGACCAAACATCATCCGTCCGGACGACGTGTCTCTCCTTCCGGACCCTCCACTGTGTCGAGAAGTTTCTATCCAGCTTGCATCCGTCCGAACGCCTCTCAGTACTCGACCAGTCTCTGATTCTTTCCAAGTTCCAATAAAGGGAAGATAGATCAACCATCCGGACGATGTCGTATCCCGTTTGGATGCGCGTCTCCTTAAGGCAAGAATTGCAATTCAAATATCACCGTCCGGACGTCTGACAGCTGTGGTCCGGACGCGCGCTCATCAAAGAAGGAAATTGCCGATTCGACTTCAACCGTCCGGACGACTACCTATCATGGTCCGGACGCGCGCACATCAGATATGGAAATTGCGTGTTGAAGTTCAACCGTCCGGACGCTCATCCCCCTTGGTCAGGAAGCGCGAAGCCTTATAAGGAAATTACTTGCAGCGGACGTGCGACCGTCTGGACGATGTGCCATCCCGTCCGGACGAGACTCTTAAACAGGAAAGATTTCCCCGCGAAATTTAGGGAAAAATCTTGTCGCACAGTTGTCCGTCCGGACGGCGCCCAGGTATATTTTTGCCTGACTCTCATTTGAGCCTCCAGCCTATAAATAGAGGCCCCTGGGCATTGAGAACTGCAAGAATTCGGTATTGAATTCATTAAGAGCTCAGAGAAGTTCAAAATCCCTCTGAAGCCTTTACAAGTGTGTTGCGCTACAACTGAAGTGAATCTTAGGGGTTGGCCCTAAGTTAAAGGATTCCATTGATGACCTCTTCAGGTAGGAGACCTGGTTGGGAAGCGTTTGTGTTGGGTTACACGTCAGAGAGCAAGGTACGACCACTGCATCGGTACATGTGAGTGTTACTATCTTGTATCTAGCTTCGTCTTCTAAATAGTGAAATTCCTGGGTTTGGCTGTCCCGGAGTGGTTTTTCTCTTAGTTGAGTTTCCACTTCGTCAACAAAAACTGTGTCTTTTATTTTCCGCTGTGCTTAATTTTTTGTTGACACTTGTTGCACACACTTTATTTTTAGAAGTCAATTTCAATTTTCACATTACATGATTGATGAGGATGATTCCAGCAATCTTCATCATGAGCTTGTCCAAGCCACCGGCACAATTGAGAGTGAGGTAGTTTTTGAGGAAACTGTTAATGAGCCAAGTCTCAAAGTTCCTTTTGGAGAGAGCTATGATCAATTCGAATTCAACCATGACTTGTTACCTGAGCAAGATAAGGCCTTATTGGATTCCACTTCAGAAATACGACCTGAGAATGGGGAAACCACTGAGATATCATTCCCAAACCCATCTTCATCAACGGCTAAGGAGGAAGAGAAAGGAGAGCACTTGAAATTTGTTGAGCACCTTGAGCACACAGAGCCCTCGTCATATCCAAATTTGTCCACTGACAAGGAAATGAGTACTGAAGCTTATTCCTTCATCACAATCCCTCTTGAGACATTTCATGAGCCCCAAGCTTCAGTTCTTCAATGTCTCAAAAAGCCAGCTTCTGCTAAAAGCCTCAAGGATCGATGCACACAAGGTCATAAATCTAGGAACCATCGTCCTACGAAGATCCTTCGAAGAAAGCAAGTTGGCTACCTAAGAAGGTGACCCATTCTATCAGTGGAATATCAAATTTTAAAGAAGAAAGGGTGGAAGGGATTGGTTGGACATCCACGTGATCAGGGAAGAAACTGCAAATTTTCTTTTCCCTTTTACTTTTTGTACATTTGATTTCTTTCATTTTTCATTTTATTTTTGTTTCTGACAGCATTTAACCTTTTGATGTTTGTTTCTATGAGAAAATGCTGTTGTTAGTTTTGTTGACAGGTGTTTGGTGTTTAAGTTTGGGAGACTCCCTGGCCTTTTTCACACCTCGGATATTCATTCCCTTCTGGTAACGTATTTCTACACTACACATTGAGAACAATGTGTAATTCAAGTTTGAGGGTATGAAAAAAAAAAAAAAAAAAACACTTTGTTTGTTTGTTTATTTTTTATGTTTGTTTAGTTATTTTTAGTTGTCCTTATGCTCTTAAAATTTTGAAGAAAAAAAAAATTGTTGTTTTCAAGTTTGAGTTAAACCGTAGCTGTGGTTTGCATTTCATTGGCTTGCTTACAGTTTTGAACACATCATGTCATTAGGAATCTGAATCTTTTGACTTATTTTTTTGGGCTAGTAAGACTTCACTTGTTTGAGTTGAATTATCACGAGCACATTAGCATGCAATCCGTGGGGTATGAATTTGTACTTAATCTTGTGTATTTTTAGGATTGTTGGATGATCTATTGATAAATAACCTTAGCTTGCAAGACTTATTTACATACATATATATATATATATAAGAAGATCATTTTGAGTTTTTCACTGCGTAACCGGGCCTCTTGTCTCACTAAGCATTGAGTGTTCGCGTCAAAAGGTGAGAATTTCAATTTGGTTGATTGTATGGCTAGTTTGGCTTCATAACCTTTTTGACTTGAGTAATTAATCCCTTAGGGATGTTTCTACATCTAGTGCCCTAAGACCATCTGGTTTGGGAGTCACTGGCCCAACACTCATTACATGGGTCAATTTGAAAGCTTAAGAGAGTCGAGCATTGCACAGCCTACATAAAAATATATATATATATATATATATATATATATATATATATATATATATATATAAATAAAATAATTTACATATCTTGCCTTGGTTGTTTCATTTGATAGGGATTCTAATGATTTTTGAGGTACTTATCTTGAGATTAAAATGAAACCTCATGATTGTATGTTAATTTCACTCTACATTTTTGAGAACATGGAATGTCTTAATTGTCCATTTATGAGTGATTCGATGTTGGATCCCCTGTTGATGTTGATGATGGTGTTTGTCTTTTTAAGCATACTAATGATGTATGAACCATGGTTTGTGTGAAAGTTCTTTCTTGTTGACAACATAGTGTTTCAATGTTTGTGGGTATCATTTCTGGCAAACCCTCACGAGACTTCACTCGTCCTCTAGGGAGTCATAGGGTTTTAAAAGGCTTTTTGCATACGCTAAATGCAATTGTCTCTCCCACAAAAGCGGATTTATGCTTTGATTTTACTTTTCATTTCGTTTTGCTAAGGGACTAGCAAAATGTATGTTTGGGGGTATTTGATGAGTGCTAAATATTGTATATTTAGACCCCTTAATTCACATTTGTTAAACCTTTAGCTTTGTTATTTTTTTAATGTTTTTTGTTAGTTTTTGTATTTTGGTATTTTTCAGATCATTGAGAGAAAACGGCAATTTTAAAGTGAAAAATGCAAAGTTTGGAAGGAAGCACAAAGTCAAAATCGGATTGGATTAAATTTTACATTCTGCACAAGTCATAGTATTTTGATCATAACTTTCAGCTCAACTATTGGATTAAGGTGAAATTAGTGGTGTTGGAAAGATAATTCAAAATACTACAAATCATTGTGAAATAGGATTATTATAATTCAAATGTCTGCTATGCTATAAGGGCCCCGCAATATAAGTGCGCGTAAATTCCAATGCTCTGACAACTGCTTACAAGCCTATTAGGGTTTTCTAGGGGTAGAGGCACCATTTTGTAAAAGTTTGCCTAAACCCTAGCGTTCTTTTCTCTTATTAGGGTTTAGAGGGGTAGAGATGTCATTTGCAAAAGTTAGGTTTAACCTAATCTTCTGCTATAAATACCCTCTGCTAGGCACCACTTAAAACACATCCCAACATTGTAAATAGCAGC
Organism: Alnus glutinosa; assembly: GCF_958979055.1. Classification (NCBI taxonomy): domain Eukaryota; kingdom Viridiplantae; phylum Streptophyta; class Magnoliopsida; order Fagales; family Betulaceae; genus Alnus; species Alnus glutinosa. The sequence continues at coordinate 9,838,120 of NC_084897.1, read as the reverse complement.
AACTGGGTTCTTTGGCTTCTATTTTTTGTAAGTTTTTATTTTTATGTTCTTAATAAAATTTAGTATTTTCTTTTTAGTGATGAGTAGCTAATTTTTCAACTAAGGTTGAGGATGAAACCTTACCTTTGATAATACTTTCATTCTTGTTATTTTATCTTATGCAACTCCGATATTTATCAAATTATTGTTCAAGTCCAATATTCAATTAATTGACTTATGTCTTTTGATTGAATGATTATTTATGAAAAATTTGGATATTCAATGTGTTTCAACCGATTGATACATCGAATGATTTGGTTGAAAGAGGATATCCATTGTGATTTGTTTGCCAAAACGGATACATTGGATGATTTGATTTCAATTGGGTATTCATTGTGATTTGTTATTAAGTTGGATTCATTGAATGATTTAATATAATTTTTACGGAACCTTGAACAATGAATATTTCTTAATTGTTTATCGGGTGTATGAATAAAATATAAGAATGTGTTATTTGATATGGCGAGGTGGATTCTAAAACCTTAGTGTTTTTTTTTTTATTGATTGTTTTTAATTCAGTTTTTTTTCATTTTATTATTTTACATTATAAAATCTCAAAATTCGGAACTAGGTTAAGATAAAATTAGTTTATATATAAATTAATTTTTGCAACGCAATTCCCTGTGGATTCGACCTCGCACTTGCACTTACACTATATTGCAAATGATTCGTGCGCTTGCGAGTATTAAAATTTGCACATCAAGTTTTTGATAGTTTATTATTTTACATTATAAAATCCCAAAATTCATAACTAGGTTAAGATAAAATTAGTTTATATAGAAATTAATTTTTGCAATGCAATGCAATTCCCTGTGGATTCGACCTCGCACTTGCACATACACTATATTGCAAACAATTCGTACGCTTGCGAGTATTAAAATTTGCACATCATAACCAACCTATGGCCTCTAGCTCGTCGGAGTGAGCTTACTCTCAAGAAGGCCACCCTTCTCTATGCCATTGTGATGCAGACTCCTTTTTGTTTGTGCAAGCACATCTTGTACACTATGCTCGAGGTTCGCGATGAGAAGAACACGAGTTTGTCTTTTGGGTGTTTAATCACTCAAATATGTCTTCAGGTCGTGATAGATATTTCAGACTCTGAGCCTAGATCACAGATTCCAAATCCTCTTGGCATACAGACACTCATGAAGTCTAATGCGCAGTTGCGGCATGAGGCTCAAGGCGGTGTTCCTCAGCCTCCACCAATTCCCCCCACAGTAGCTGCATCATCATCATCATAGGCTATGCCTCCTTAATTTGATATAGAAGCTGTGTTTACTCAGCTTATGTCATCTATAAGCACTCTCCAACGAGAAGTTAATCTTATCGGAGAGCGTGTTGAACAATGTCAAATTGACATAAGAGAGTGCCTGCAGTATCATCACCCCAAGCCTAATGATGAGGATTGACATTTTTTTAAGTTTTGTGGTGAGAACTATTTTAATTTGTTATGACACTTTGTATATTTCTTAAACACTTATGGTTTTTCTTAGTACTCTGTTTACCCTTTGTCCTTGTGTGACAAAAAGGGGAGTATTTCCAAACTAGTCAAGTGTTTTTTGTCCCAGAATGGCCAAAGGGGGAGTTTGCTAGTATTTTATGTTGTCTACATTCTGCATGACAAAATCACTTTATGTAATGGTTGTAAATTAAAAGGATGATCGGTTCTTATTCAGAGTCTTCAAATATTCGGACAGTGTTCATTTCAAAACATGTGATTGGTCACAAGTTTCTAGAAGATATCCATGAAGATTCCTTACAAATACCAAGACAGAAAAACCGGCTCCTGTGCAACCGTCTGGACGAACCGTTCAAGGCGTCCGGATGTCCCGCAGTGTCTAGCAGATTAAGTTGAAGACATCCGGAAGGTCAGAGCAATACCGTCCAAACGCTAGGTCAAGCTTTTCCAATTTCTACACAGTGTTGGATTTCAGAGGTCAACACTATTTGGGAAGGTTATACAAGTCGACCGGACGACGTGCCAACATGTCTGGACACTGTCCAGCATTTCAGAATATTCCAGTGTTTCGTTTGAACGCGGAAATGAGTTATAGCGAAGACCGTCCGAACGCTCGGCCAAGCTATCTGGACGTATACTTGTTTTGGAAAGAATTGCGCTATTCTGGAAGGCGGTCGCAGAAGACCGTCCGGATGAGGTAATCTTCCGTCCGGACGCTCGACAGCCAGAGTCCGAATTTGTCCAGATTTAGGATTTCTGTAAGCCTATAAATAGAGGGCTCTAGGCTTGTAAATTGTAAGAATTCTGTAATGGATTCCACAGTGCTTAGAGAGGGTGTTTAGGGAGAATCGAAGATCCGCTAGCTCTCTAGCCATTGCCGGTGTGTGCTCAACAGTTCGTGTGAAGTCTATCTTAGGGGTCGGCCCTAAGGCAAAGGAATCCATCAAAGACCCCTTCAAGTAAGAGACTTGGTTGGGAAGCGTTCACGATGGGCTTCATGTTATAGTTAAAGATATGACTACTACAATAGGTTTTGTGAGTACGAGTGCTTTGTAACTTGCTTTGTTTTTGGATAGTGGAGTTCCTGGGTTTGGCTGCCCCGGAGTGGTTTTTCTCTTCACAGAGTTTCCATTTCGTCAACAAATATCTTGTCTTTTTAAATTCCACATTTAAGATATTCTGTTGCACACAAACACACACTTGGTTAATTTAGAAGTCATTATTTATTTTCAAGTTCTATCTTAGTTAATTTAACCTGAGTTAATTTGTAGATATTTATTTAAAACTTACAAATTACCTTTTTACCATAGATATTTCTCATAGATATTTTCACATCGAATCTTTACCATTTTAATCTAACTTATTACGATTATAATCTAAGTCCGTTTTGAGTCTAGTTCGTTTAATTGTTAATATTATTATCTCAATAATATTATAACACCATAAATATATTATATATATATATATATATATATATATATATATATATATATATATTACACAATAATATTAATTAAACATCAATATTATCATATTAATTAGTCCACTGAATAATTCAGTCTGTCTATTTATTAATCCTGTAATATTATTGAAGTCTAATAATATTATTCTTTATTTATAAAATCAAGGTTTATAAATAATAAGACTAAAGGATATTTATTTTCATAAATATTCATATATTCCTTGTTATTTATCGGTGATTAAAATATTGTGTTTAAAGCCACATATTTTATTAACAGCTGAACGTGAATATTGTTTCCTACAATATTAAGCAGTTCGAACGTCGAGTCTTGTGGATCAAACGTTAATTCTAGACTTGTCTATTTTATTCAGTCTTAAATTCTAATTTAAGACATTTTATTTAATGGCTAAAAAATCTAGGGCGCTACATCTCCCAACTTAGTAAGCTCAGCAACTACATTGTCAGGGACATTCATATGATCTGCCGGCTTAACAATTTTATAATTACGCTAAAAGGACAAGGGATGCAGAACGATGTTCTGGAAAGTCTCAAAGCCCCAAATAAAACCTCGGCCCAACTCCAATCCTGAAGCCTCAAGAAGAAGGAAAGTTGCTTCAAGAAGCAAGCAGCCTTCGATTTGTAGTGCTTATACTTTCTTTTATACTTCCTCCTACGGCTCTCGAATCTCTCCAGCTTCTTCTCCAAGACTTCCTTGCTCTCTTCAACAGATTTTTACCTTTCCTACACAGCACGATGGTCCTCCTTAGCATCTTTCTACTTCACCGTAACAGCTTGCAGCTTGGTTCAGATGAGGGTGTTACTCGCCGAAAAAATCCCGTTCCTAACCTCAGTATCAGCCCACAAAGCCTTTGTCTCGGCTAATTCTCGAGATCTCTCCTCCAATTGAGCGGCTAAGTCCCAAGTTGGCCGAAGTTTCCCTCAGCCGAAATTCGGCGAGCTCCAGATGCTGCTTGGCCAGCTCCTCTTCCTTCTCGCCTAAAAGTTTCTTTAAGTTTTCCACCTCGGACTCCAAGCTCCTATGCTGCAAAAGTTCCCACTCCAAATCCCTCACCTGACATCTCAGCTTGGTCACATCTTGATTCCGACCGCTGAGATACTCGGTGTGCTGGTCATACAGGGCCAAAACATCAAGGATTTGCTGAGAAAAGGAAGAAAACAACTTAAAATAAGCCAACGACGAAAGTCAAGTGTGAATACTAAAAATAGTCGTACCAGAATTTGATGACGGATGAGAGCATTAGTAAATCCCTCTGAAGGCACGCAGCTTGATGCTTCCCCCCGAGTAAAATCCCTTGGAATGACAATCTGGATCGCCTCTATGGTAGTGTCAAGCATGTGTTTAGATGAGGATGGATCCAGCGTTCTTCTCTTGGGGTGGCAGCATTGTTAAAATGAATAGGGGACGCAGGGCGAGACCCTGTAGCCAGAGTTCCTGAGTCTAGTTGAGGGACCCTCGATCCTTCAACATCCAAGTTTAGTGGAAGGGCCCCCAGTCCTTCAGCTTGCACCTCCAAATTTCTTGAAGAATACCCTAGATGTTTGGCCTCTCCGCATCTTTGGACACCTACCAACACCAAATTTCAAAACTTCCACCACCTACCACGGTGAGGCAAATTTGCTCGTTTCTCGAACATACCGGCTTTTATAGCCGTTTCTCATTAAGTATTTTAGTAAAATTTCCCAACCCTTGTGCAATCTTCTTGCCAAGGACAATTTGTTTAATTTTGATGAAGCTTGTTTTAAGCCATTCAAGAAACTCCGCTCTCTTTTATGCTCTGCCCCAATTATGAAGACTCCTAACTAGTCTCTTCCTTTTGAGATCATGTGCGACGCATCCGATTATGTTGTGGGTGTCGTCTTAGGACAACGCGAGGACAAGCTCCCTCACGCTATTTATTATGCTAGGAAAACTCTTTTAGAAGCATAAGTCAATTATACCACAACAGAGAAAGAGTTGTTAGCAATTGTTTTTGCCTTGGATAAATTTTGTTCTTATCTCTTGGGATCCAAGGTGATTATATATACTCTGATCATGCCGCTCTGAGGCATTTAATCGTAAAGAAGGAAACGAAGCCCCGTTTGATTAGATGGACACTCTTATTGCAAGAGTTTGATTTAGAGATACAAGGTAAAAAAAGGATCTCATAATGTTGTAGCTTACCACCTTTCTCGCATTTCTTTTGAGTCATCTCTCATCCCAGTTCATGATTCCTTCCCGGATGAGCAATTGTTTGAGATCACACCTCAAGAAATACCTTGGTATGCTAACGTTGTTAATTAGCTAGCTGTAGGTAAAATTCCTTTTTATTAGTCTAAGCAGACAAAAGGCCATTTCTTCAAGCAAATCGGATCCTACTTTTGGGAGGATCTTGAGCTTTTCAAATATTTTGCTTATCAATTCATTCGCCAATGTGTACCCAGAGTGAAATTCATAGCATCTTCACATTTTGCCACACTCCGGCATGTGGAGGACATTTTAGTACTCAAAAGACCGCGACGAAGGTTTTGCAGAGTGGATTCTTCTAGCCATCCTTATTTAAGGATGCTTTCAAGTTTTGTCAAGCGTGTGATAGATGTCAACGCCTTGGAACAATGTCCCGAAGGGACATGATGCCTCTAAACCCCATCTTAATCGTATAAATTTTTGATATGTGGGGGATAGACTTCATGGGACCTTTCCCGCCCTCTTTTGGATTCGAATACATTCTTGCGACGATGGACTATATATCCAAATGGATAGAGGTTGTGGCTACCATAACCAATGATCATAAAGTTGTTGTTAAGTTCATTCAGGCAAACATCTTCAGCAGATTTGGTACACCTCAAGAAATCATCAGTGATGGAGGAAAACATTTTTGTAATAGGTTTTTGTTACTCATAAAGTTGCCACACCCTACCATCCTCAGATGAGTTGGCCAGGTAGAATTATCTAATAGGGAAGTCAAGCATATTTTAGAGAAAATGGTTAGGCCGGATCACAAGGATTGGTCCTTGAGACTCAATGATGCATTATAGGCCTACTTACAGCGTTCAAAACACTGATTGGCATGTCGCCATACCGGCTTGTTTATGGCAAAGCATGCCATCTCCTTGTTGAGTTAGAGCATAAGGCTTGGTGGGCTGTTAAGACCTTTAATTTTGATATGAAATCTGCAGGATCGCACAGAAGGTTACAATTGAGCGAGCTTGAAGAGCTGCACAATGATGTTTACAAAAGTGCAAAGATGTACAAGGAGAAAACCAAAGCATTTCACGATAAACACATCTGGCCTAAGACTTTCGTTCTAGACTAAAAGGTATGGCTATATAATTCTAAACTTAACCTATTTCTTGATAAGCTCCTATCGAGATGGGATGGACCTTTTATAGTCATATTTGTATCCCCTCATGGAGCTGTTGAATTAAGAAATCCGAAGACTGGCCAAATTTTTAAAGTCAATGGTCAGAGACTGAAACCCTACATTTAGGGAATTGAGCATAACGAAGATATGGAATCCATTGATCTAACGGATCCCATCTATTTTGCATAATATGTATGTTTATATATATATCTATGTTGTGCAAATTTTATTAACTCGCAAGCGCACGAATTGTTTGCAATATAGTGTGTGTGCAAGTGCGAAGTCGAATTTACATGGAATTGCATTGTGAAAATTAATTTCTATTTAAACTAATTCTATTTCAACCTAGTTCCAAATTTTGGATATTTTTAGAATCAAAGCAAAGTTGAGTAAATAAGCAAAAAGGAAAGTACTAAGGTTTTGGAATCCACCAAATCAAATCAAACACCACATTCTTGCATGCTATTTATAAATCCGATTGAAATGAGTTTGCTATTCAAGTTCTTTAATAAATCGTAAATCATTTTATGAATCCAACTCTAAGATAAATCACAACGATTATCCATTTGAGATCAAATCATCCATTGTATCCGTTTGTCAAACAAATCACATTGGATATCCATTCTCAACGAAATCAATTGATGTATCCATTAGTTGAAACACATCAAATATCCACTAGAAAATAAAATATTCAATTTAAAGACTTGAGTCAATAAACCGAATTAGAACTTGAATTTTATAAAATATTGAATTTATAAATTTCATGACAAGAATGTAGGTGTTATCATTGACGAGGTTTCATCCTCAACCTTAATTGAGGATTTTAGCCTCTCATGACTAAGAACACCGAACAATCTTGTAATAAAAACATGAAATAAAAATAAGACAAAAAAAATAAAAGAAATAGAGAAGGTAGAATGACAGAAATTAAACTAAATCAAACATCAAATAAAAGAAACTAAGGAAATAGAGAAGATAGAAAGACAGAAAATAAACTAAATTATCAAACAAAGAAAAAAGCTAAAAACATGTTCTTGAAAAATAATGTGTATATAGAATGTTCCATGAATAAGGGGTGCCTATCATGGGGTTTTTATAGCAAAACATTAGGTTAAACCCCATATTTTCAAAATGGCACCTCTACCCCTTAAAACCCTAATAGGAGAAAAGAATGCTAGAGTTTGGGATCATATTTTCAAAATGAAGCATCTACCCCTCAAAACCCTAACAAGAGAAAAGAATGCTAGGGTTTTTTAAAAATCAAAAAATGTCGCCTCTACCCTCATGGTTACAAGACGTGCACAACTTCTCATCACTTTCAAGAGAAAAGAACAAAAATAAATATGCCCTAGGGTTGCAAAAAGAACGGAAATTATGCTTCTGCCCTTGAAGTTATAAGCAAAAATCGGAAAAGAAAAATCGGAGCTAGGTTTTGATGCTCGAGTGCGCTCGATGACACTAAAGTGGCGCTCGAGCGCCTATCTTGAATAACAATTTTGCTTCTAGCGCCGTGCTTGCATGAGCTCCAAAGGCTTCTTTTCCCACTTTTCTACAATCCCACATAAAAACCGTTATTTTTCTTTAATGACCTCTAAATCGCTAAAACACCAAAACTAACCAAAAATATTAGAAAGTAACAAAACTAAAGATTTAACAAATGCAAATTAAGGGGTCCAATTATACAATATTTGGCACTCATCAAATACCCCCAAACTTACATTTTGCTAGTCCCTTAGAAAAACAAAATGAAAAACAAAATCAAAGCATGAAACATAAGTCTGCTATCGTGGGAGAGACAATTTCATTTAGCATATACAACAAGCCTTTTAAACCTCTAGGACTCCCTAAAGGACGAGTGTAGTCTCGTGCGGGTTTGCCATAAATGATACCCAAAAACATTTTAAAGAATTGATGTGAACCCGTGGGATTGAACTCCCTTGAACCCACAATCAAATTGAAACCTACCCAAGAAAGCCAAGAATCAAGTCAAGAAGATCTAAACCCATTGAAATCTTGTTTCAAGAACCTAGATTCGGTGAGAATGCCACAAAGGGGTTTGCCTTTGATAAGTTTTTATTTCAATCAAGAACAAGTAGAGAAAACTGAAGAGTTTTCTATGAAGAACAAAAACTTCATTCACATTCAACTTTTTTTCAAAGTGTGGCTACAAGTCTTTTTAAACACCTCCATGAAACCCTAGGGCCTATTAAGGCCTTCATAAATTAAAAGACATGAGCTGAATATCTTCAGGCCCAAAACAACCAAAGCTAAAAGCCTATAGCTAATAAAAGAAGTCAACTTAATGCATTAAAAAGGCCCAAATGCCTAGAACCTTAGAACCATAAAAATAGGCCCACAAGCCTATACTTAATGTGAAAAATTATTGGACTTCTAATTTATACAAGTGTGTGCAATAGTGTGCAACAAAATATCAAAATGCGGAATTAAACGAGACAGATATTTTGTTGATGAAGTGGAAACTCAGTTAAGAGAAAAACCACTCAGGGGCAACCAAACCCAGGATATTCACTATTCAGAAGATAAGACTAGTTACAAAGTAGTAGCACTCACATACCCCCGATGCAGTAGTCGTACCTTGAACTCTAACGTGTAACGGAACACGAACGCCTTCCAACCAGGTCTCCTACCTGAAGGGGTCTTCAATGAAATCGTTTACCTTAGGGCCAACCCCTAAGATAGACTTAAAATTAGCGCAGCAACAGCACACACAACAACAGCTTAAGAGAGACTAACTCAACACAATAACTCTCTAAAGTAATTCTCTAAGCACTCAGAAATTCAATACTGAATTCTTGCAATTCTCAAGCCTAGGGACCTCTATTTATAGGCTACAGGTTCAAATGAGCGTCTGGCTTGATAAACCTAGGCGCCGTCCAGACGGTAGACATAAGGCGTCTGGACGAACAACTGTGCGATCGACTTTCCAAAATTTCGCTGAAATTCTTTCCTGATTTGATCCGTGTCTGGACGGTGTTGCCCTGTCATTCGAACGGTCGCACTTCAGCTGCACGTAATTTCCATATTAAGGCTTCGCGCGTTCGGACCAAGGGAATGGTCATCTGGACGGTTGATTAGATGCACGCAATTTCCATATAAGTAGCTCGCGTTCGAACTGTTAGTTTTTGTGTTGGCTACCTTCTGTTTGACAAAATCACTTCTATGTAATGTTGTTACTTTCACAAGGATGCTGTTTTATTTATAGTCTACACTTCAGTTATGAGCTTCAAGAAGACTCTGTACAGAATTCAAATCAGTCAGTTTAGTCATCTGTCCAGACGACGTGGTATTCCGTCCAGACGCTCATCTGTCAAAGCATCCTCCGTCTGGACGACTAGAACTTTTCGTCCGGACCCCCATCAGTGTCTAGGAGCTTTGAACTATTCAAGGTTGCATCAGTCCGGACGTAATGACAAATTGTCCGGCCGCAATTCAAAGTTCGAGAAGAATCCAGCGTTCAAGTGCATCCGTCCGAACGATGTGGCAATACCGTTCGGATGCCATTCAATGTTTGACAAGTAATACAGTTTCTATCTCAGACATAGATATGGGAAGGCAGCTGCAACCGTCCGAATGATGTGTGTTCCCGTCCGAACGCTATCCTTGAAAAGGCAAGTCATGCAGAAGAAGTTCAACCGTTCAGACGTCAGACTCCATGGTCCGGACGCTCAGACCTTGTTATGGAAATTGCATGCAGTGGAAGTGCAACCGTCCGGACCCTAGGGCAACACCGTCTGGACACCCTCCGGTATTTTGATCATAACTTTCTACTCAAATATCAGATTGGGACGAAATCAGCGTCATTGGAAAGCTAACAAAAAATCTTGTAATTTAATGGTTTGGACGGTGAATAGAAAAGTCCGGACTGCCCACCATCTGGGCGGAAAGATAGTAGAGTCCGATTGGTCCGCCAAAATTCGAGAAGTTTTCATAATTGCTTTTCAAACATGGAAACTGTTGCCCGTCCGGATGTCCAATGTTGCCGTCCAGACGCGCGTGCTAGAGACTCTGATTTTGACTAGAATTAGGGATTCTAATGCCTATAAATAAGAAGCTCTAGGCATGCATTTTGTACAAAATTTGGTAGTGAATTCCTTATAGCTTAGAGAGGGTGTTTAGGGAGATATTGAAGATCTGCTAGCTCTCTAGCTTTTACCAGTTTGTGATTTGATCGGCTGTGAAATCTGTCTTAGGATCTGGCCCTAAGGTAAAGGATTCCATTAAAGACCACTTCAGGTAGGAGACCTGGTTGGAAGACGTTCGTGTTAGGTTACACGTTAGAGTTCAACGTATGGCCACTGTATCAGGGGTATGTGAGTGCTACTACTTTGTAACTAGCTTTGTCTTCTAAATAATGGATATCCTGGGTTTGGTTGCCCCGAAGTGGTTTTTCTCTTAATTGAGTTTCCACTTCATCAACAAAATATTTGTCTCCTTTAAATTCCGCATTTAATATTTAGTTACACACTGTTCACACACACATTTAATTAGAAGTCCAATAATTTTCACAGACCATGAAGACTGACGTTCGGACGTTTGAATTTTGAATGTGTGACTTACCTTATGGATGAGCGCGTCCGGATGGGTATCCAAATCGTCCTGACATTTGCAGCGATCTTCCCATATCTGTGTTTTGGAAAGAAATCCTGTAGCTGGCCGAAATCTGAGTGTCGTCCAGACGTACTGCTGAAACGTCCGGACGGATGCAAGCTGGAATAGTTCAATGCCTTTTGACACAGAGGAAGGTCCGGACGGAAAGTTCTCGTCATCCGGACGGATGATGCTTTGGACAGTTGGACGTCTGGACTATATATCACGTCGTCCGGACATATGTTGCTCGACTGATGAGAGTTCGGATGGATGCAAGGGATCTGACTACACTATCTTGAAATCTGCACAGAATCTTCTAGAAACATATCTCTAAAGAAGACTTCTGAAAATTGACTGAACCCTGATTAAAAGCATCATTGTTTATGTTACTGACTGATAAGTGTCCAGGTGTTTCACTAGGCCGTTCGGACGATAAACTCGGGATCCAACTTTTGCTAAGCTGTAGACTTTGCAAAGTCTTCTTGGAGTCCAGGCATTCCTTCTTGATGCTTGTGACACTGATCTTGTCATGATAAGGCCCTTTCCATATCAGAGAGATAAACTCTGAATATTTGAAGACTCTAAACTGATACGCATCCCTGTGAAATCAGCAACATTACATGATAGTGATTTTATCCAACATAATGCAGCCAACACAAAAACTAACATAATGAAATAAAGAGTTCACTAAACCACATGGATTAAAGTTGGTTCTTCTTCTTCTTTCAAGCCCAACTTGAATGTTGGGGTCTTACTTGTTAAATTTGCAAACTCAACTCAAATGGATTGCACCAATCCTTTGCATTGCTTCCTTGATCTTTTTAGCTCTTGACCTTGTGATTGTCCCATTTGGAACTTGCAAGGGATCTTTAAGATTTGGCCCACCATTCCCATAATTCCCCCTCTCTTAAAAAAGATTCATCCTTGAATCGTCACCTGCATCAAAGGGAGAAAGATCAAAAATATTGAAAGTAGCAGAGACATTATACTTACCTAGAAGATCCACTTTATAAGCATTATCATTAATTTTCTCATTTTCTCAAGGATTTGGAAAAGTTCATCTCCTCGAGGATGCGATTTAGTCCTTCTATGGGTTGGAAATCTTTCTTTGCGCATGTGAACCCAAACCCAATCTCCTGGCTCAAAGATGAAACGCCTTCGCCCTTTATTGGCTTTGGAAGCAAACTTTTCAATCTTTTGCGCAGCCTTCCTGTGTCCATCCAAACTACTCCTTGACCCTTGAGATGCTTCAATGATTCGTGATCGGTGTGGATCACAAACTCCTTAGGCCAAAGGTAGTGTGGCAACATCTCTAGAGCGCGAACAATAGCATAAAGTTCTTTGTCATTAGTGGGATAATTCAGGGTCGCCCCACTTGGCTTCTCACTGAAGAAGGCTATGGGCCGCCTATCCTGCATCAAAACGGCTCCAATTCCTATTCCTGAGGAATCACATTCAATTTCAAAAGTTTTGTTAAAGTCAGGTAATGCTAACACAGGTGTAGAACATAAATTTTCTTTAATAGTAGCAAATGCATTCGCTTGATCAATCCCCCAATGAAATCCAACATTCTTTTTAATTATTTTATTGAGTGGTGCAGCAATGGTGCAAAAATCCTTAACAAAACGCTTGTAAAAGCTAGCTATGAGATGGAATCCGACTTCTATGAGTTGAAATCTGCATAGAATCTTCCTTGACACTTGCAACTTGTCATAATGAGGCTCTTTCCGTATTATAGACATAAACTCTAATTACTGTGAAGATTCTGAAATATATGGCATCCCTCTGAAAATAGCAACATTACATAATAGTGATTTTGTCAAACAGAATCACTATTATGTAATGTTGCTATTTTGGGACAAAAATCACTTGACGTGTTTAAAAATATAATCTCAGTCTAAATCTAAAATCTAACATACTCCCCCATTTTATCACAAAAGGACAGTGTAAAATACAATATAAAAACCACAGTTATAAAATACTCCCCCTTGATGTCTCAACAGGACAAGGGTAAACAGAGTGTATATAAATCCCAGATAGAAAGTTCTAATAATCCAAAAATAACAAGGATAAAGAGAAGTGTCTGCAAGTAGCCTAAAAAATCAGAAGTTTGAAGAACAACTGATAGAGGAAGGAAACTAAAATCCTCCAAGTACCAAATCTTGCTGATCCACTGAAAACAAGTGACGGAGAGAGATCCGTAAAGTAAGCCGGATTTGTGCCACTTTAGCTACTAGCTCTTGAAGCCGGGAACCATGGACTGAAAAACCTTTAGTCACTTGATTTTGCAAGCTTTAACCTGTTTATCCGCAGATTGACAATCTCTAAGCAACTGGTCTGCAAGATAAAAGAGGAGATTCACCACTGAACCTCTAACTGATACAGATCTGAGGGAGATGCTACAGAAGGCTCTACATGAGCGGGGGAAAGAGCTCATCAAAATCCTAGGCCCTTTGGAAATTTTGAACATATGACCTCAAAAATAATTTTTCAAAGGATCCATCTGTCAGATATTGTGCTGGGAGCTGCTGGACAACATATTCCTACAAAGATTAAACAGAAATCAATCCAAAAATAACACCACAAAGAAATATTAGTTTTTGTTAGTTCCAAAAAGAATATGGTATTATCACAGCTGTCAATTGGATGCACAAGAATTACAAAAGCAAATATAGCAATCCAACTAGCACGGATATATCAATATCCACCCAACAAGTAGACAGAAAAGGATTTTCATGCACAATATCTGGATGAATTTGGAATCCTTTTCCTACTTGGACAAAGAGACTAAGTTTCAATTTTTCTTGGATTCCTAGGCTTTTAGGCCCCTTCTAGTCTTTAAAAATAAACCCCTAAGTGTCAAGAGAAGTGTACTTAGCTTTAGACAAAAAATTCTTCTTGGAGGCTTGACAAGTTGAAGGGGAGAAGAACATGGCAGGAGGCTATCGCAGCACCACGATGAACGGCTAAATTCGTAATAGGGTGTTGATCTAGCCATTTCCAAGTAACAATGGTTTAATTATATTTTAATTTGGGATTTTCTATATGCATGATGGTTGTATAACTGTGAGAATTGATCTTAATGTTTATATTCAATCATTATGAATTTCTTATCTTGTCTTAAAAAATCTTTTATATTGATTGAACTCAATCCTTCATATTTTCTGTGATTATGTGAATGATTTTAATAAATAAATGATCAAGAGGGTTAGATAGGCCATGCCTAGGGAAGACGGATTGTACTACACCCTAGTTTAGTGTAATTTAGGTAGACAGTTCATACCAACCGAATATGGGTTATACTATTCCATTGATTGTGTGTATCCTATTAAAGACGTAGCTAATCTATACCTAGGGAAGAAGGGTTGTACCGCATCTTAATGATTAGATGGACGGTCTGTGCCAACTAAAGATGGATTATACTTATTCTTTAAAGGAAATTTCTTAACCACTCGAGTAACACGAGCCCTGTATCGTGCATAGTATGATTTTCTCTTGTTAATTTATGATTGACTATTGTTATGCGGTGAGTGGTGAAATCAATCCCCTATTCTTTCTATCATCACTACAATCTTTAGATTTATGTCTTTTACTTTTATGTATTTACTTTTAGAAAACAAAAATCAAATCAAACATCTTTTAAATTAAGTTATATTTAATCTCGAAAAGCTTGATAACAACACCTACACAGTCCTTGAAGTTCAACACCTTTAATATAGCCTTCTCCTACAAGGATTCATACTATTACGAGTGGTAATTTTATTATTCGTATTATTATGCAAGATCATGTTATCCATAAGATTGAAGTGCACAAAAACAATGATTTTCATTCATTAGCAAGCTCAACAAAACAAACATCATCTTCACAATTTCAGGGAATTAAAAATTATGCTACTAACATAGCATTATGAGATATCACAAGATTCAACTAGTGTAAAGTGAACTTAACACATAGTCATGAGGTTTTAAAATCTAATCTCAATCATGAATAGTTCAATACTCAAAATTTGCTAGACTCCCCATTAGGTAAAACAACCAAGGCATATTTTCTTCTTCTTCTTCTTTTTACTATTTTTTATATATATATTCAGGCTGTGCAATGCTTAGCTCTCTTAAGCTTTCTAATTGATCCATGTATTGAGCATTAAGCCAATAACTCCCAAACCAGATGGTTTCAAGGCACTAGGTGTAAAACACCCTAAATACTTAACTCGAGTAAAAATGGCTACGAAACTAAACTTAGCCATTTTACCAATCAAAGCAAACTTCCACCTTTTATCGCGAATACTCAATGCTTAAGGCAAGAGGTACGGTTACTCAGTGAAAAGCTCAAAGTGATCAATATTATTCTCTCTTTTTTTTTTTTTTCTTTTTTTCTTTTATTATTATGCCAAGGTTATTCCTCCAATAAGTTATCAACTACATCCAAGTTATTGATAACAGACATACAAATTGAAACAAGTAATATCTCATCCTGCCAAAGAAAATAACAAAATTTCTTAATTCTCTAGTCAAGTGATCATTTGACTAGAGAATTAAGAAATTAAGGTTATTCCTCCAATAATTGATCATTTGACTAGAGAAATACAAATCAGAATTTTTGCTCACCATTGTGTTCATCATGTTAAGCTCACCAATGAAATACAAATAAGAATTAAAGCTGAACCAAATTCTTAGAGATAACATAGCAAAATATTGGACAGTGTTTTGTTCTTTCATACCCTCAAACTTGAATCAAGCATTGTCCCCAATATGTGTATAGCACTGAACATAACAGTAAGAGGATAGCAATACCTGAATAAGCAGATTTGGGGCATATCATACCCCCAAAACTAGTTTGTAAAAATACATATCCTGAAAAAGAGAGTGATACTCCAACCAAATACCAGTTAAGTGCAATACATTGTTGTAAAAATATAAACCAACAATGAACCAACAATGGCGAAGATAAACCTGGAAAGAGATCATGTACCCTGGCCTAACGGAGGACTCGAGCGCACAGGGCCTGTGCTCGAACACCTATGAAGCTAACTCATTTAGTCAAAATATGTGGGATTCGCCAAGCCAACGAATCCACATCCTTAATGCGCTCAGTGCTCTCTGACCCTTAAGTTTAAATTTGAAGCACCAATATTTTCTTCTATTGAACCAAAGAGAATAAATTTTACCTACAAAAAGGTAATTCCAAGTGTCTGCATATCGAAGTAGATCCCTCTAAGCATTCTCAAACAGTTTCTCATCCAAAAGGGAATTATGAACCGGAGTAAAATGAGGAGAACACTCATGGAAGTTTTCTACCTCGATGGTCTATTTTTGCTCTTCTAACAACCATAACAAACTACTCTCCTCACCTCTTGTTAAGTCATAAGCAATAATGACTGGGAGAGTGTTATCTGTCTCTAAAATGACTACTCTCTCTAAAGGGAATAATGACTACTCTCTTCTACCTGGATGATGAAGGAGCCTCAGTGCTCACTTCCTGACCTTTTGCCAGATGTAAAGGTTTTGGGGCCTCAAATTTGCTCATCCTTCCTATTTTCCACGTGATTTTTGACCACTTCTCCATTCTTCATTGTGGTGATGGCTTGCTCATGATAAGAAGTACTCTCATCCACCATGTGATCCATCAGGATTGGCAACCGACTGTTAGCAAAGAATTGAGGTGGTTGATGATTTGTTCAACGTGAGCTTTTATCTTGGCATTTATCTTGGCGAAGAATTGAGGCCAATAGATGGGAGATAGCTCATCTTCGTGAGCTTTTATCTTGGAAATGGATTCAAAGTGAGAGTTCACCATCCGATTCTGAGAGGTCACTATCTGATGGATCTCACGCAGAAGTTTCAACATTTGAGCTTGAACATCATAATCCGACTGAGGAGATGGTGTGGCCTGAGATTGTTGTTGTGGAGTTGCTTGATATTGAGGGGAATATGGTTGATCATTGAACTGCGAATATGTCTGATGGTATAGTTCATGAAATTGTGAAGCATAATTTTTAGGAGCTTGAGCTTGCAACGAGATATTAGATTTGTTGCTCCATGCCGGGTTATAGGAATCAGAGTAAAGTTCATTCCTCAGTATAGAGAACAAAGTGTTCATCTGCTCATAAGAATATGAGCAATCTCTAACATGGTGATAAGGACTATAGCAATATGAACATGGTCCATGGGGTGTTAGAATGGCTCTCTACATGAACTAAATTGAGAAAAATCAAAGAAAATAAAAACTAACATAAAAGAATAGAACAAATCAAAAAATAAAGAAACCAAAATTAGAAAAAAAATAAAAATAAAAATAGAAAAGAATCTCAAGTTAAATTCAATCTTTAAAACTTAATAACATAACCGTTTGCAGTCCCTGACAACAACGCCAAAAATTGATGCAGTCGTTTCATGTACAAAAATATCAATAATAAAATTACCACTTGCAATAGTATGAATTCTTGTAGGATAGGGTTATATTGAGGGTGTCGAACCTCAAGGACTGCGTAGGTGTTGTTATCAAGCTTTTCGAGATTAAATATAACTTAATTTAAAATATGTTTAATTTGATTTTTGTTTTCTAAAAATAATTACATAAAAGTAAAAGACATATATGTAAAGATTGTAGTGATGAGAGAAAGAATAGAGGATTGATTCACCACTTACCGCATAACAATGGCCAATCATAAATTAACAAGAGAAAATTATGCTATGGTGTAGTACAATCCGTCTTCCCTAGGCATGGCCTATCTAACCCTTTTGATCATATATCAATTAAAACCATTATATAACAATCATTCACATAATCACAGAAAATATGAAGGATTGAGTTCAATTAATATAAAAGACTTTCTAAGACAAGATAAGAAATTCATAATGATTGAATATATAAGCATTAAGATCAATTCTCACAATTATACAACCATCATGCATATAGAAAATTCCAAATTAAAATATAATTAAACCATTGTTACTTGGAAATGGCTACATCAACACCCTATTACAAATTTAGCCACTCATCGTGGTGCTGAGATGACCTCTTGCCATGTTCTTCTCCTCTTCAACTTGTCAAGCCTCCTAGAAGAATTTTCTGTCTAAAGCTAAGCACACATTCTCTTAAATCTTAGGGGTCTATTTATAGAGACTAGAAGAGGCCTAAAAGCCCCAGGAATCCTAGAAAAATCAGAACTTAGTGTAACGCCCCGCCTTTTACAAAAAGACGTAAGTGAAAATTTCGATTTTCACGTGACATTACGACATCATCAGAGTTATAAATTGGCAGTGGAATATATCTATATTTTTTTTTCTTTCTTTACAATGACACATTAGAGCTGACTGAATAACCTCAATATATAAAATAATAATCTTTGTTCTGATACTATAAATACATCTCAAATAATAACATACGTGCCACAAGCGACACTCAATAAAGTATTAGTAATACCAAAATATCATAGCATTGAAGAGGCATATAAAAAGAGTTTGACACTGGTGCATGGGATAATAAACTAAGCAGGGTAGTCTATCACATCCAAGAGACCACAACACAGGAAAAGACTGCTACTCAGATCCATCTAAGCATCTGGATAGTCCTGGTACTCTTCGTTCTCAAACCCTGTGTTAATAAATAATACAGATAGAAATAACAATACAAAAATACTAAAGTAAGTCCACTGTTTCCAATAATATAATGAATGCTGATTTATTTATGAAATGCAATATAATGCAATAACTTTATGATCACATCTATGCGCAATATATGAACCATGGTAGCTAATCATAGTCATATATTGAATGTAAACATAACCATAAAGCAATAATGTGATAGTTTTAAATGTAGAGTTTTAGGTGTTTCCCTTTTTCCACTACTCTGTTGGCCTTGGCACGGTTAGCGTGTTATTTGAAACCTTGGTTTCCTCACTTAACTTTTTAATTATAATCTTTGGGAGCCTTGGCTCCTGGAAACCTTGGTTTCCCTGGTGACCTTGGTACACCAGTGTTTGTATTTATTAATCTTTTCAGGTACCTCCTCATTCATTGAGAACCTTGGAACTCACGTGAAGCCTCGCATACCCACCGTGGATCTTGATCCAACAGCTTGTTATTAGACAGGTTATTAGAAATAATAAAATATGCAAAATCACATGCGCAAACAAGTAAATAAAACAGTAACATAATATTATAGGAAAATCAACCAGCTTCGTCCTTAGTAAGTATAGAGATACTTACCTTCTTTTGCTTCCAAAAGGGTTTCCATACAATTGGTAACAAAGGCTTCTAGAAAAGGGGCTAAAATTGCACCCTTGCTGTAGCACATGAAACAGAGTATTTTTCTCATTTCCTTTTAAAAGAGATGTAACTCGTGAGAGCAACAAGGTGTTCCTTCTTTTTGTTTTCTTCATTCTTTTCCCTTTCATTAACATCATAAACCGAACACACAAGGATACACTGCAATACATTTTAATGCACACAATAGTGAATTAATATAATTCATTAATAATACACTCCAACACTATTCCTATTCCTAACCTCCAAACCTTAACTTACTTTTCTATCGTTATTCTGTCAAGGTAACGACATGTAAAATTAATCCAATTACATTTTATTACTAATCTTTTTATGCGGACTTTATTACAGCATTTATCAAGGCCTTTAAATATTTATTTAAAATAGATCTCGTAATACCAATTTTATAAGAATAGATATAATAGTTAAACCCATGATCAATAAATTTGTGCAACCCAAAATAGCTTGAACCTTTAATTAAAATAATATTGATGCATGTACTGTTTCAGCTATTCTAACTGAAACAGTGAGATACCAAAATAGATTTTAGCCAACATATGGCTTATTTTAAATCAAATAAACTTAATAACTTCGTTAATATAATTAACGGATATTATAATTTAGAAATAAGTGAAATAAAATAACTTCGTGCTTATTTCTTATTTTAATCTTATAAAAATTGAGCAGAATAACGGCTTTATATATATATATATATATATATATATATATATATATATATATATATATATATATATATATATTAAATGCCTTAAATACTTAAAAGTATTTGGGCAGCATAATGGCTCTTTTGTAAAATAATATATTTTTACTTGGGCATCATAACGACGTATTTTTATATTTAATCACTCCACTTTGAAAATCCTGTTTAAAACACAACTTAAAGCAAATAACTCATAAATTCACAACATTAAAATAAAACTTTAATTAAAAACCAAATATATTTCTTCTTTTTCTTTTCTCTCTTCTTCTTATTTTTCTCTTCTTCTTCTCTTCCTATTTTCCTTCTTCTTCTTCTCTTCTTTCACAGTAGAGTCGAGAGAGAGACAGAGAGATAGAGAAGGAGAAAGAGCTTGAGAGAAAGACTTACCTACGGGAGAGAGAGAACTTCGGATTTCTTCTTCCTTCATTGCTGGACCCAAAGTAGAGAGAGAGAGAAAGAAACAGAATTTGAGAGAGATTGGGAGAGAGTTTGAGAGAGTTTTGAGAGAGGAATGAGATGTGTGATCAAAGGAAAGGATTGGGCTCCTTTTATAGTGAAATGAACGGCCAAGATTGCTCCAAAACAATCGCATCCAACGGCTGGGGAGAAGATTTGGGGAGATTTGGTATTAAATACCAGATTTTCGGAGATTCGGTGCATGAATCTGTTTTCTGCAGAAAGTCGATCGATCCACTTTTTACACTATAAAATATTCGATCGATCCAATTGAACAGTAGGTCGATCGATCTACTTTTTACACTATAAAATATTCGATCGATCCAATATACTTAGCCAAATTTTCATCCGTTTCAGCACCTATATAACTAAATCGCCCGATTGACTAATCGATCGATCGATTTCGGCTTCTAATAAGGGTTCGATTCTCTAATCGCACGATCGATTTTAAGACATTAAACAATCGCTCGATCGATTCTATAATCGATCGATCGAATTAGACTTAGTTTAATTCTAATCTATTTTAACTCTTATATACTTATACACATATTTCTGATAAATATTTAATCTCTTAAATATTTATACCTATCTTGATGAATATTTATTCCACAAATATTCATATGTATGTTATTCCTATTATTAGGCCTTAAATCGTATTTTAAGATATTTTACTCAATCTCTTAAAATACAGGGTATTACACTTAGTCTCTTAGTCCAAGCAGGAGATTGAAAATTCAATCCAAGTAGGAAAAGGATTCCAAATTCGTCCAGATTTGCGGTCTTATATTGAGGGGCAATTTTGGTATAGTAAACGTCTGAATTAGGAAAGAGCTATTTTTGACATCTTTGTTGCATTTTTTATTAGATTTCGAACGCCACCAAGTTCATTGCAATTAGAGACTTGAGTAGAAAGTTATGATCAAAAAACTAAGACGTGTGCAGAATCCAAATTTGAATCCAATCCGATTTTGACTCTAATTGGAGAATTTCTGATTTAATCCTTTCCTTGATTTGATTAAACTTAACCACATCTTCTAGGTCTTCTTAAAATGTACTTTAAGCCCAAAATCAATGGAATTAATTACATTTTTATTTAAAACCTAAAAACAATAAAACAACACAAAATCAAACAAATAACAATGCTAAGGAATTAACATATGCAAGTTAAGGGGCTTGACTGTGCAACATTCACCACTTATCAACTTCGAAAATGGCCTCATTGTTTTGGTTCTTCGATGCAGATGCCCTATTACCTGATGATGAATGGTGTAAAGAATTGTCAGCAAGATTTTCAAAAAGGATCCATGCATCATCTTCACTTTTTAACATAAAAGTACCTCCACACGAGGCATCTACCCTCTGTCTATAAGGATCAGTTAAGCCATCATAGAAGCACTATATAAGCTGCCACTTAGGAACAGCTGGATGTGGACACTTTCATAAAAGGTCCTTCATCCTTTCCCAAGTTTCATGAAATGTCTATCCCTCTATTTGCGAAAATCCAGTTATGGCTTTTTGTATTTGATTAGTTTTCCCTATGGTAAAATACTTCTTAAGGAACTCATGCTACATCTGAGCCCAAGAAGTAATGGAATTGGTCTCTAGGGAATTTAACCAATGTTTTGCTTTATCTTTTAGAGAGAACGATCTCATCCTTTCTGACCCAACCCTTCTTGACCCTTGGAGGAGGGTTGTGCGTCTTATCCACGTTGTCCAAGAGGCTCAGGACATTTTGTATCCTGCTTAGCAACCCTTGATAGACATGTTTACCGAGTGGCTCTTGCAGCCTTTTCTTCAAGTGCCTTGATTTTCTTTTTCTGGACTTGCCACTCTGTATGTTGGCAGGAACAAATCTTGACTGTTGCCGCTGATGCCGTGAAGCTTGATGCACCTACGGAGGTGGAGTGCCTAATGTAACTTTCTTTGGCAGCTCCTACTTGAACTTTGACTTCATAGTTTGTAACTGTGGACACTTGGGTTGGATGTAACCGCTTATGCCACAATGATGGCATGTGGGGACAAACCTTTGAGTGGTTTGTCTCTTATGTAGAGGGACATATTTTGACTTGGAATCCTTCTCAACATCTTGATCCTTCTTAGGAACATTCTTCTTATTCCAAGTCCTTGGGGAATTTAACTGACCACAATTTGGTCTAATGTGCCCCACCGTCCCATAATGATGACATGTAGGTAAGCTTCTTATTGTGGAATGTTTAGGTCTTGCAGATGTAATGTTAGCATTCTGAGACTCTGGAACTGAGGGCTTAACAAACATAGATGTTGAAGCAGAGGCAATGTTAGAGGCATCAGTAGTAGCACTTTTGTCCTGTCAGCATCTGGGCTAGTTTGTTGCCTGAGAACTTTTCCAACCGTAACTGTGCATCCATTAACTTATTTTCCAAGTTCGTGATCTTCAAAAGTAATGTGTTTTGTTCTGTCTTCGTAGTGTTCAGCTTCATCACATTCTTTTGATTTGTCTCTCTCAGCTCCTTGAACTTGACACATAAGATTCTATATGCCTCTTTCAATTCTTCTTCATCACCACTCTGGGATTCTGCAATAAGAGCCAAAATCCTTTGATTCTTATTTGAATCATTATTGAGAGTAGCATGGAGAGCCTTTCTGTTTGCCTGCTTGAGGTTTCCACAATCAGCTTGGATGTGCCTAAAACCTTCAGGATCCCCTTTGGAATTTAGTAAATCTCTAAAATTCCTAGCAAACATAGCTATACCATCCTCATCATTAGATTATTCTTTAGAAGAATTTTTACTTTTACCGTTTGAAGCTTTGAGAGCAATGGATTTAGCTTTCTTGACGGGGGTAAAGACAACTCATAGGTTAGAAGAGACCCAACGAGTTCTTCAATCTTCATGTTGTCCAGATCCTTGCTTTCTTCAATTGTGGTTACCTTGATTCTAAATCTTTTGAGTAAAGGTCTAAGAATCTTCTTAATGAGTTTTGTATCTAATACCTTCTTTCCAAGATTAATCATAGAATTACCAAGATCATTTATTCTATCATAAAACTCATTAAACGTCTCATCTTCTAACATTCTAATCCTTTCAAATTTGGAAACTAACATTTGATGTTTAGCAGATTTAACCTGAAAATAATTTATTGACTTCTAATTTAAACCAAGTGTGTGTTTGTGTGCAAACAAATATCTTAAATGCGGAATTTAAATGAGACAAGATATTTTTTACGAAGTGGAAACTCTATAAAGAGAAAAAACCACTCCGGAGTAGCCAAACCCAGGAAATCCACTATCCAAAAACAAAGCTAGTTACAAGACACTCGTACTCACATAACCCTATGCATAGTCATACCTTTAACTCTGACGTGTAACCCAACACGAACGCTTCCCAACCAGATCTTCCACCTGAAGGAGTTTTTGATGGATTCCTTTACCCTAGGGCCTGACCCCTAAGATAGACTTCACACGAACACTTGAGCACACACTGGCACTGGCTTGAGAGCTAGCGGATCTTCGATTCTCCCTAAACACCCTCTCAAAGCACTATGGAATTCACTGTTGAATTCTATAAAAAACACTAGCCTAGAGCCTCCTATTTATAGGCTTCAAGAGACCTCAAACCCTGCTGAGATTAGGACTCTGGCTGGCGAGCGTTCGGATGGAAGTTAGCCACGTTCGAACAGTTTTCTGCGATATCCTTTTAGAAACAGAGTAATTTTATCTTTATCGGGTTCACGTCCAGACGGCTTGACCGAGTGTCCGGACGGTCTTCGCTAAAATCCCTTCCCCGTTTGAATGGAACTCTGGAATACTCTGAACTACTGGACATCGTCCGGACGGTTTGCAGAGACTTCCCAAACAGTGTCGATTTCTAAAAACAGACTCCTTGTTGAATACTGATTGACTGAGCGTCCGGACGGTCTTGCCCTAACGTCCGGACGTCTTCAATGTTTATCTGTAAGACACTGCGGGGCGTCCGGACACATTCAAAGGCCCGTCCGGACGGTTGTACAGGAACCGGTTGTTTTTGTCTTGGACTTTGCAAGGACTCTTAATGGACGTCTTTAAGTAGCTTGTGATCAGTTATTGTCTTTGATTTGATCATTGTCTGAATAACATGAAGATTCTGATTTGAAATCCGACTATCCTGTTAATGCAACCATTACATAAAATGTTTTTGTTTTATCCAGAATGTAGCCAATAAAATACTAACATAACCAATTTGGTTCCTTCATTTGTAGTTTCAAGGATATCCCATGCTTCTTTAGCAGTTTCACAATTGAAAATTCTTGAGAATTCTGATGGTGAAAGTGATGAGCATATGGCATTCATAACTTTGTCATTCGTAGCACGAGTTTGTTTTTGAAGAGTAGTCCATTCAGCTATTGTTGTATCTGGTGTAGTCCATCCAGATTCTACAATATTCCAATCGTCTATTGCTTTTAGAAAAAATCTCATACATGATTTCCAATAGCCATAACTATATCCATCAAAATAAGGAATAGAATTAAATATGAGTGTATGATCAATTTGTGTAACAAATTATCTAAATGTGGAACTAAAATAAGACAGATATTTTGTTAACGAAGTGGAACTCAATTAAGAGAAAAACCACTCCAGGGCAGCCAAACCCCATGAAAAATGAAATTGACTTCTAAAATAAAGGCAAGTATGTGTGTGCGCAATGTGTTAACAAAATAATACGGAACATAAATAACACAAGATTTTTGTTAACGAAGTGGAAACTCAAGATGAGAAAACCACTCTGGGGTAGCCAAACCCAGGATATCCACTATTCAGAAGACAAGACTAGTTACAAGATAGTAGCACTCACATACCCTTGATGCAGTGGTCGTACCTTACACTCTAACGTGTAGCCTAACACGAACGCCTCCCAACTAGGTCTCCTACTTGAAGGGGTCTTCAATGGAATCCTTTACCTTAGGGCCGACCCCTAAGATAGACTTCAGTTTAAGCGCAGCAACAGCACACACATCAACGGCTTCAGAGAGAACAAATCAGCTCAATAACCTCACAAAATAACTCTCTAAGCAATGGTGGAATTCAATACCAAATTCTTTTAATTCTCAAGCACAAGGGCCTCTATTTATAAGCTGAGGGCTCAAATGAGCGTCTGGCTTGATAAATCTGGGCCCCGTCCGAACAATGGTCAAAGGCCGTCTGAACGGACAACTGTACGACCAAAATTTCAAAAATTTCGCTGAAGATCTTTCCTGTTTGAGAGCCGCATCCGGACGGTGAGGCACTGTCGTTTGGACGGTTGCACGTCCGCTGCAAGTAATTTCCTTATGAAAGCTTCACGCGTTCGGACCAAAAGGATGTCCGTCCGGACGGGTGATCTGCTGCACGCAATTTCCATATCTGTCATACTTGCGTCCGGACCATGGTAGGCTGGCTTCCGGATGGTTGAATTTGAATTGCGAACTTGCCATAAGGAGTAGCGCATCCAGACGGGAATCCACGTCGTCCAAATGGTAGCAGCAATCTTCCCATATTTGATTTTGGAAAAAAAAATCTGAAGCTTTGGTCGAACACTGAGAGTCGTCTGGACAGGCTGCTGAAACGTCTGGACGGATGCAAGCTGGAGCAGTTCGAAGCTTCTCGACACAGATGAAGGTCCGGATGGGGATCCACATCGTCCAAACAGATGATGCTTTGGTCTGATGAGCGTCCGGACGGTATGACACAACGTCCGGACGGCTGAAGCTTTGGACAGCTGGACGTCTGGACGGTATGACACGTCGTCCGGACACCTGACAGGGAATCGAATTTTCTGACTTGTAATCTGCATAGAATCTTCTTGAAGTACTCTGAATAGTGGAATCCCTGTTAAAAAGCATCATTGTTTATGTTGCTGACTGATGAGAGTCCAGGCGTTTCACTAGGTCATTTGGACGATAAACTCAGGATCCGACTTTTTCTGAGCTGTAAACTTTGCAGAGTCTTCTTGGAGTCTGGAAATTCCTTCTTGATGCTTGTGACACTAATCTTGTCATAATAAGGCCCTTTCCATATCGGAGAAATATACTCTGAATATTTGAAGACTCTAAACTAATTCTGCATCCCTGTGAAATCAGCAACATTACATAGAAG
Source organism: Alnus glutinosa (assembly GCF_958979055.1). Classification (NCBI taxonomy): domain Eukaryota; kingdom Viridiplantae; phylum Streptophyta; class Magnoliopsida; order Fagales; family Betulaceae; genus Alnus; species Alnus glutinosa. The sequence continues at coordinate 9,811,654 of NC_084897.1, read as the reverse complement.
TGATTTTGTCCAACAGAATGCAGCCAACACAAAAACTAACAAACTCCCCCTTTGGCCATTATGGGACAAAAATTACTTGACCGGTTAAAAATACAATCCCGGTCCAAATCAAAAATTACTCCCCCTTTTTGTCACAAAGGGACAAAGGGTAAAACATAGTAATGAGAAAAACCACACAACAATTACTCCCCCTCAATGTCTCAGAAGTACAAGGGTAAACAGAGTAATAATATCCACAGACAAAAAAAAAAAGACGTTTTAAAATCCTAATCAATATGAAACTAGAGAAGAGTCTGCAAGTGGCCCAAAAGAGAGGAACAGAAATCCTCCAAGTATCAAATCCTACTGATCCTACTGAAATCAAGTAACAGAGAGAAATCCGTATAAAAAGCTGGATTTGTACTACTTCGGCTTCTAGCTCAGGAAGCCGGGAACCATGGACTAAAAACCTTCAATCTCTTGATTTTGCAAAGCCTGAACTTGATTATCCGCATATTGACATCCTCTAAGCAACTGGTCTGGAAGATAAATGAGGAGATTCACTACTGAACTTCTAACTGATGCAGATATGAGGGAATGCTACGGAAGGCTCTGCATAAGCTGGGGGGAAAAAGCTCATCTTAAATCCTGAGACCCTTAGAAATTTTGAACACATAACCTCAAACATTTCCGAAGGATGCATCTGTCAAACACTATGCTGGGAGCCACTGGATGTCATATTCCTGAACCAAAACCAACCAAAAATATCTCCAAAAATACCAATAGATCCTGTTAGTTCCAAAATAATGTGGTATTTAAGGCGGCTGTCAAATGGATGCCAAAGAAAAATATAAGCAATGCAGCTATTCATAAGGCATAAACATATCAAGATCAGCCCAGCACACAGACAGAAAATGATTTTCATGCACAAAATCTCAAGAAAATATCCCAATCAACAAATATTCCAATATTCTAAAAGCACAAGAACTTAAAAGAATAACGGAAGACACATTGAAGATCATGGAATGAGAAGAGATGTGCAAAGAATGCCAAAATCTCGGGAGAAATCAGCGAGAAAAACACACAACATGACATGATAAAAATGCAGAGATGTGTGTATGGCAGAGAAAAAGACACAAGTCTTATACCTGTAGAGATCCCGTTCGGACATGTCACTTAACCATCCAAACGGCTATTGCTAGAACAGCATACAGAAGACTACGTTTGTCCGAATGTAAGAACAGATCCATTCGGACGCTTCACACTGAAAATCTGAAGCTGGAAAAAAAATTTGTAGAAAAATATTTTTCCCTAAAGTTAGCTTCAGAACACGCATATATAATCAACTGATAAAACAGTCAAATAGCATTGTAAAAATATGCAAAGATATAAATGAGAGTTAAGTACTCAATAAGCACAAATTTCCCTGCAAATAGAAATTTTAAATAGATTACTCAACTCATGCAATGCATGTGTGTGTGAAGACTTTTCCCATAAGGTATGACTTTTACTTATAAGACAAAAAGCAACCAGATTTTCTAGACAAGAGATAAAATCAGTGAAAGATTAGTCAAAAGTCAAACCTTATCCAGTACTAGGACCTAGCCACCTTCATCTGATACACTCCTTCTAAGATGCAGCATCCAATTGTTTTACTTGTACCATGAAGGACAAGGCATATTTTAGCACATAAGCAAAAAATATACATATATCGCGCAAAATTCATAAAAGTAACTGCTTGATTCTTTTGATGCTGCAACCTAGAGAGAATGCCAGAATTTTTAGGTTCTATGTTCAACTAGCATTTGGTCAATTTGACCATCTTATCAAAAACCTCTTCTCTTATCTAGAATTTCTAGAAGTAAAAAGTAAGAGAAGGAAAATATGTACCTTAGGGGAGTCTTAGATAGTGCACATTTTCATCGCATGAGGAAAGTAACTATCTATCATTAAGATGCAACAGGAAAACTTAGCAGATATCATGTATAAACTCTCAATCATATATAAGCATATTTAATCAATGAACAATGGACTAAGATATCAGGCAAAAACACATGCAATATCTGAAAAGCTATCAAAAGAAAAAATAAAATTCCGCATCTTCTTCCCTTTTTTTTTTTTTTGTTGAAAACCAATAAACATAAAAACAACAAAGACATGCTTATTAAAAGGAAATGACATCTAATCCCAGCATGTAAGGTAAAACCAAACATTTCCTCAGGGAGAGAGGTTTAGAAATACCAAGATAGAAAAGCGGCTGCCCGACGTGCTTTAATTGTCATCCCTAAAAATATCTGCAGAAGTTTCTCAAGATAACAAGAGAGAAATATAGGGGATAAAATAAACAGTTCCTCAACCAGAATGCAAGGCATGAATAAGATATGACAAGATAGACAATGCAATGCAAACATACTTGACATGCACTAGGATTTAGGAACCAAAATCCTAGGCATGGGAGACCTCCCCTACTAGGTGAGTCCACTCCCCCCTTAAGGGGTGAATGGTCTCATCCTTCCTTACCCATACCTTCTCTACCTGTGAGGCAGGGGTGTGAGCCATGTCCCAATTGATCAGTCTGACTAGGACATTCTTCATCATGTTGACAAGCCCTTCATTGGTCTAATTCTTCTTGGACTTGTGAGGCTTCACTTTGAAGCATTCGGCTTTGATGTGGCCATACTTACCACAATGATGGCATGAGGGAGAATCCCTTTGAGGATAATGCCGTTGTTGCCGAAAGGCATGATGAGGCTTGGAAGGTTTAGAGCTAGACTTACCTGTCTTTTGCTCTGTTTTCTTGATCCGAGGCTGCTGATGTCGAATCTGAGGGCAGTGTGGCCTGATGTGTCCAGATACACCACAATGATAGCAGGTAGGCTGGCTTCATTTGCTGAAATGCTTCTTGAAGAGCTCTGCAACTTTAAGATTAGCATTTTCACAAACAACAAAGTCCTTACCTCTTTGAGATATATGCCTCCTATGGGGCGGGACATATTTATCTGAAGAGGCTTTCTCAACAACGCCCTTTTTGAAATCCTCCTGCTTCTTCCAAGGTCTGTGGGATTTTAACAAATAACAATTTGGTCTAATATAACCAATTTTCCCACAATTCTGACAAATAGGAACAAACTTACCTTGTGTTCCAGAATCCTTGGAGTTAGGCTTCACACAATTTTTCAAGCAAGAATTTTTTGAACAAGCTGCATCTACTATCACAGGCTTAATATCAACAGAATCTAATTCAAAATCAGAAGCATGTGAAGTAGAAGTACTCATATCAACAATTAAAGCAGGCTTGTTAGAAATATCTGAGTGAATACAAAGCAGGCTCTTCAAATTATCACTTGAGAAATTTTTTAAGAGATCATCAGATTCTTTTAATTTATTCTCAAGTGCATCAATAATGTTAAATAACATGATATTCTCAGATCTCAAAGATTCAATCAAAACATGTGATTCAGACAATTGTATAATCAATGTCTCTTTTTCTTGCTTCACCTTTTTGAGCTTTTTTGGAGAAATAATTTTATCGAATTTTTCAAGAACTTTAGAGAGCTCAATATCATAATTTTCTTCAGACAACTGAGAGAAATCCATGATCAAAGGTGTAATCAAAAAATAGAAGTCACAAAGCGATGAGGATCACACTCAGGAAATAAATCCTTTCAACGGAGTGTGTCGGCTCTGATACCAATTAAAAAAATGAAATTGACTTCTAAAATAAAGGCAAGTGTGTGTGTGCGCAATGTGTTAACAAAATAATGCAGAACATAAATAACACCAGATTTTTGTTAACGAAGTGGAAACTCAAGATGAGAAAAACCACTCTGGTGCAGCCAAACCCAAGATATCTACTATTCAGAAGACAAGACTAGTTACAAGATAGTAGCACTCACATACCCCTGATGCAGTGGTCGTACCTTGCACTCTAACTTGTAGCCTAACACGAACGCCTCCCAACCAAGTCTCCTACCTGAAGGGGTCTACAATGGAATCCTTTACCTTAGGGCCAACCCCTAAGATAGACTTCAGTTTAAGCGCAGCAACAGCACACACAGCAACAGCTTCAGAGAGAACAAATCAGCTCAATAACCTCACAAAATAACTCTCTAAGCAATAGTGGAATTCAATACTGAATTCTTTTAATTCTCAAGCACAGGGGGCTCTATTTATAGGCTGAGGGCTCAAATGAGCGTCTGGCTTGATAAAGCAGGGAGCCGTCCGGACGGTGGTCAAAGGCCGTCATGACGGACAACTGTACGACCGAAATTTCAAAAAATTTGCTAAAGATCTTTCTTGTTTGAGAGCCGCGTTCAGACGATCCGGACGGTGAGGCACTATTGTCCAGACGGTCGCACGTCCACTGCAAGTAATTTCCTTATGAAGGCTTCGCGCGTCCGGACCAAAAGGATGGCTGTCCGGACGAGTGATCTGTTGCACACAATTTCCATATCTGTCATACGCGCGTCCAAACCATGGTAGGCTGGCGTCCAGACGTTGAATTTGAATTGCGAACTTGCCTTAAGAAGTAGCGCGTCCAGACAGGAATCCATGTCGTCCGAACGGTTGCAGCAATCTCTTCCCATATTTGATTTTGGAAAGAAAATCTGAAGCTTTGGTCGAACACTGAGAGTCGTCCGGACGGGTTGCTGAAACATCCGGACAGATGCAAGCTGGAGCAGTTCGAAGCTTCTCGACACAGAGGAAGGTCCAAACAGGAATCCATGTCGTCCGGACAGAAAATGCTTTAGTCTGATGAGCGTCCGAATGGTATGACATGACGTCTGGATGGCTGAAGCTTTGGACAGCTGGACGTCCGGACTGTATGACACGTCGTCCAGACGGCTGACAAGGAATCAAATTTTCTGACTTGTAATTTGCGGAGAATCTTCTTGAAGTACTCTGAATAGTGGAATCCCTATTAAAAAGCATCATTGTTTATGTTGCTGATTGATGAGAGTCTAGGCATTTCACTAGGCCGTTCAGACAATAAACTCAGGATCCAACTTTTGCTGAGCTGTAAACTTTGCAGAGTCTTCTTGGAGTCTGGAAATTCCTTCTTGATGCTTGTGACAGTGATCTTTTCATAATAAGGCCCTTTCCATATCGGAGAAATATACTCTGAATATTTGAAGACTCTAAACTAATTCTGCGTCCCTGTGAAGTCAGCAACATTACATAGAAGTGATTTTGTCCAAAAGAATGTAGCCAACACAAAAACTAACACCCCGAAAATCTATTATTCAGAAGACAAAGCTAGTTACAAGACAATCGTACTCACATACCCTTGATGCACTAGTTGTTACCTTGAACTCTAACATGTACCTATACATGAACACCTCCCAACCAGGTCTCCTACCTAAAGGGCTCTTCAATGGAACCCTTTATCTTAGGAAGGAGCCCTAAGCTAGACTTCACGGGTTGATCAAATCACACAGTAAACACCCTAAGAGAGCTAGCAAATATCTCTATTTCTACCTAAACACCCACTTTTAGTACAAAGGAATTCAACACTGAATTCTATAAATAATACAAGCCTAGAGACCTTTATTTATAGGCTTTAGAAGACCTATTACAACATTGATTCGGAGTTCTCTGGGCGGCGTCCAAAGTTTGATAGTGGGCGTCCGAATGGCAAGCAGCAACCGACTTGCATAACGCGCTTCACGCGTTTCTTCATTAAACTTCAATCTTAGTGTCCGGACGGTTGCATGCTGTCTTCACCAGCCGTGTTTGCTAAGCTGTTTAGAATCTTCTCAAATACTGATGGGCATACGAACGTTTCTTTGGGCCGTCCGAACAGCAACTAGGGAACCAACTTTTACTAAGTTGTAAACTGTGCAGAATCTTCCTGGAATCCAGAAATTGCCTTTTTTATGCTTATGACACTGATATTTGTCATATTAAGGTCTTTCCATAGTTGAGAAAATATGTTCTAAATATTTTCTAAGACTCTGAATAATTGTGGTGTCCCTGTTTCAACAGTACACTAATATGACAGTAATTTTGTCAAGAGAAAGTAGCCAATAAAACTAACACCTACACCATATATCATTATTCTTATCAAATCTTAGCAATATAAATCCAAAAGTAGCTAAATGATCAATAGTCCATACTTCAAAATTTTGCAGTCCTCTTTGTGAGTCCACTATATTTCCTCAATCTCATTTAAATCAATCTTATCAAAAAGATTGTAAGAAGATAATAGTTTTCTACATTTTGTTCTACCTCTTAACTGTCAAGATCTTCTATTTTCTTAATTCTTTATATAGTACCATGATCTTTTCTTTATCCGATCCTTAAAATGAATCCAACTTATTTATGTAGTTAATCAATCCTCAAATCTGATAATTTAAAACACCTATCCATCAGGTAGGAATTTCTAAGAGAATTGTTCCTATGAAACACATATTCAATTTCTTATTTAACTTAGGCTCTAGAAAACCTCGATAGTTTATCAATCAATAGATTCTAACTTCTCCAAATATCATCAAATCATTTATTCAGCATGACATCCATAAATGTCCTCGAAATATTCATAAATCAGTAATCTGCCATATCCTCAAATACACATAAATCAATGGTCCATAATTCATATAGCTATCTTCAAAATATGCTATCACTCTTAATTTGGTATAATAAATATTTCTTACTCCTTTAGACATCAATCCATGATATATCTTCCCTTACATTCTAGGGTTAATCAGATATTCATCAAAGATCTTAATACTTATCTTTTTTAATTGTAAGTTTGTTCTCATTTCAGAGAGAGGGGAAGCTTCTTTCTATGTACCAGAAACATCGACAAGGTGCTTAATCAATTTATCATCTTAATATCTATAAATTTGTAAAAATATTAGTGTAATACCCCGTATTTTAAGATATTAAATGAAATATCTTAAAATATGATTTATGACCTAATAATAAGGCAAAAGAATAAATATGAATATTTATGGAAAAAAAAATATTCATTTATTAAGAAGCGTTTATAGTTTTAGTTTAATAAAAGTTCAAACAGACCTTAAACTTTGGAATAAAGAAAATATGATCAAACGAACTCCGTTTTTGTCAACTCAAAAGCCAGAACACTCATCTCGAAGTCCTCTAGCTACCCTCCAAATTTCATAATTTTTGGACTTTGTTAAGAGTACGAAAACACCCGTGAAACACACTACCCTTAAATAGGACGAAAATTCAGATATATAATTTGTGGGCCCATTTTATTCCTACATGAAACCAGCCCAACCCAAGTGGAACCAGCCCAGCCCATAAACATTTCACCCCATGCCTGCATCGTTGAATCCCAACCTTAGTTGTTAGGCAAGTCTTGATGATGAGTCAAATTGCATTTTAGTTAGAAATGAACTAAGTAGTTAGTTAGAGATAAGATGTAGATTTTTTGAGAAGCTTCCATGGAGGACCATGTGCAGCAGCCACCTCACCGCCAAATGTAGCCCCTTTTCATCCCAACTTGCTGCCCAAGAAAGAGTCCTAGCCGTTGATCAAATCCTACCCAAGTGATCTCCACCGTTCCATACGTGTATAAGAAGAGTGAAGCACCCCTTGCATTCATGCATCATCTTCTTTGCTGCAGAAAACCACTTCCTCACTCTCAGCCCATAAACAAAACAGCCCTCTCCTTCTCTTGCCCTCTCTCTCTGTTTTCAGAAAAATAAGAAAAGAAAATCCTTCTTCCTCTTAATCAGAACCAAAAACAAGAAGAGAACACTTCTCTTCTCTTCTGCTACACAAAACAAGAAAAGAAACAAAACCAAGCAAACTCTCTCTCAGTTCCTCTCCCTGTATCTCATGGCCAAAACAAAAAGAATAGGTCTTGTGTTTTAAAACCAGTAGCAAAAGAGAAGTCTCAAAGCTCTCTTCTTCTCCCTCCCACGGAAACACTCTCTCTTGCCTCTCTCTTTTTCTTAAATTCCTCTTCTCTGTGTAGAATTGTCTGGGTGTACAAGAATAAAAGGAACAAAGAGGAAAAAGATAAGAAAAAAAGGAAGAAGCTTTTAGTCAAACTTAAAAGAAAAGGAAAAAGAAAAGAGAACAAGTGTGCGTACGGTGAGAAAACAAAAAGGGGTCTCTCAACTCTCTCACTTTCGGGTCCCACAAACAAGAAGACCAAATGAAAGAAAGGAAAAGAAAAGATAATAGAAATAAACGATAAAAAGGATCCTTTCTTACTTATACCGGTTCTAAGATAGGTTGTTTTTGAAAAAATATTAATTGAGGTATTTTTATTAAAGCCTTGATTTTATGTGTTTTGAGTAGCATATTTAAATAATAAATCACGTTGTTATGATGCCCAAATAAAAAGAAATGTTTTATATAAGTGCTATTACGCCACCCAAAATACCAAAAGTATTTTTAAGCATTGGTAACACTAATGCCTTTATTCCATCAAAATTTTATAAGATTAAAATAAGGATTATTTATACTGAACCGCTTGTGTACTTTTAAAATATAAAACCCATTAATTATATTAATGGAGTCACTATGTCAATTTGGTACAAAAATAGATAACCTTTTATAATGCCATTTTACTTAAAGGGTATTGTCGATATTAATTAATAAATGCCGTAATAATGTCCGCCTAAAATATGTGGTAATATAATTAACCTATTTTATTCCGTTATAATATCTAAGCGACATTAGAAATTTGAATAAGTGATTTAGAAGTCGAAAGTGAAAAACGTGATAAAATAGGTTTCTTAACAATTTCGTACTAACACACTATCACATGTATAAAATTGTATTGCAATGAGCACTTGTGTGAACATTGTCTAAAGCAGGATAGAGCTGTAAGTATTTATTGCTTACTGAGGGTGATGTTGAATTTCTATAACGTTATGATTTTTGCTTTATTTAATTGTTTGCACATGTTAAATTTGTATATTTTATTATTTTAATTAATGAATTTAATTATAAAAGAGTTGGGAGTGATGTCTGCCAATGGTCTAGGGAGTGATGTCTGCCAACGGATTAGGGAGTGACATCTATGATGAATAATGTTCTATAACTCACTAGAACTCGCTAAACAAGAGTTACATCTCCTTGTACCCATTGAGTGGAGTTAAGTCTCATAGATTTTATATACTGGAGTTACGATGAATGCAAGAAGAAAATAGTTATTTAAATAAATAAGACAGTGTATATAAAACTGTCATTTTATTATGTCATTGCATTGTGTTCTTTATTTCTAATAAATCAGCAATCATATTATTATTGAAAACAGTGGACTCATTAGGTATTTTTGTATTATTGTTTCTCTCTGTATTATATATTAATACAGGTTATGAAGAAAAGGAGTATCAGGATTGTCCAGACCTTTAAGTGATCTTGATAGCAATGTTTGAGGCTAGGATGCCTCCCATTTTTGTGGACTACTATGTCTAGTCCATTATTATTATTATATTTGGAAAACAATATTTATATTTCTTTTGGTATGTAATAATATTATTATGAATGTTTTGGTTGTAAATTATCCGTGTCATGGGGCACAAATACCATTTTATAGTGTAATTATTCAGTTACATGCTTTTATCTATTTTAAAGTATTTATATAAGAAGCTCTGATGTGTTATCATTAAAATATATATATATTCTGCTGCCAAATCTCAACTTTGATGATATCGTAATGTCCCGTGGAAATCAAAATTTTCACTTATGCTTTTTTTTTGTAAAAGGTGGGGCGTTACAACTTGGCACCAGATATCTTATCCAATAATATCATGATTATAACTATACCTCAAGACTGATACTAGGTATCCATCATCCTAATCATGAGATTACTTCTACTTTCATACACCGAGATTGTCATTTGGGTGGGAGGTCTCTACCCTCAGACATCTAAACTCGCTAAATCTGATAAAGAATATTTATTTAACACATTTCTAATTAATATCCAATATTCAGTCATTTATCCAATGAGAGGAAATAAATATTATCATAACACTAAACTTAGAGATCACGTACAACAAAGCATTAAAATGCACACATTCATACATCATTCAATACTCATAGAAGCATACATAATTATATGCCAAAAATCCTAACAGTAACGAACAGTTAATAATCTTATCATCTATAAGAATTCATACAAATATTTCTCAAAGTTTGAAAAGTGGTTTATGTTTCCTATAGCTCTTGTGTTATCCTTGTTCTAAGGTCAAGTCTTAAGGTCCTCGGAGCAAACTACTCTGATACAATACTGTAACGCCTTGCATTTTACATGGACATTACAACATCATCAGAGTTAAGATTTGGCAGCGGAATATATTTTTTCTTAAAAACTTAGGAATATAATACATTAGAGCTGACTAAAATACCTCTAAACATATACTAAAAGTCAATTAACTCTACACCAAAAACATTACAACAAGTGTCACTGATGACACATAAGTATACAAGGAAAACCTACTAAAACATACATACCACAAGAAATACAAACACAAGTGCTTGTAAAGGAATATAACTAGCCATAAAAACATTAGCTTTAAAATCCTCAAGCTACCATAATCCATTACGTCGTCTTTAGAACTTGCACCAAATAGTATGTGATTGCGGATTCTTCCACAATACCATACTGTGATCAAGTGAGTCAACTGTTTTATAATAATATGATAGTTTTATATGCAAGTCTTATTTTATTTAAGTAACCATTTTCATCTTGTATTCATCATATGGAGACGTAACTCCAGTTAAAGGAATCTAGGAGATGTAACTCCACTCAATGGCTTCTAGGAGACGTAACTTCTGTCTAACGTGTTATAGGAGACGTAACTCCAATTTAACGAGTGATAGGAGACGTAACTCCCGTTTAGCGAGTTCTTAGAGATGTAACTCCTCTATTGATTATTATCTTTTTAGCATAGGCAGACGTCACTCCCTGGTCCGTAGGCAGACGTAACTCCCTATTCTGTTCTTTATTAACATTTTTGACACATGCAGACTTTACTCCCTGGTTCGTTAGCGGACGTCACTCCCAACTTTGTTATTCATTAAACATAATAACAAAATATGTAAATTCCACATGCGCAAACAATTAAATAAATATGTATCCACAATATTATGGAAACTTAGTATCACTCAGTATGTATTTTAGAAATACTTACAGTCTCTAGTGCAGTTCTAAGTTCTTCATCTGCAATATAATCTCTTCAATCTTCATCTCTTCTAGATCTTTGCTTTCTTCAATGGTGATTACCTTGATCCTGAAACGCTCAGGCAAAGATCTTAGAATTTTTCAGATGAGTTTTACATCCGAGATAGGCTTCCCTAGGCTCACCATGGAGTTCCTTAGGTCACTCATCTTGGAGTAAAACTCTCCAAACGTCTCATCTTCCAACATCTTAATTTCTTCAAATTTTGAAATCAACATTTGAAGTTTGGCAGACTTTACAAGTTTAGTGCTTTCATATGTTGTTTCCAAAATTTTCCATGCTTCTTTGGCTGATTCGCAATTTGAAATTTTTGCAAATTCAGATGGTGAAAGTGCTTGGCATAGAGCATGGAGGGCTTTATCGTTTGAAAGACATGCGTTTTTCTGAGGGACTAGTACGAGTGTTGCATCCTCTAGTTTAGTCCAACCAGTTTCAACAATACTCCAACAGTCAATAGATTTCAGAAAGAAATGCATACGTGCCTTCCAATAGCCATAGTTCGTACCATCAAAGGCAGAAACAGAAATAAGAGTTTCAGACATTATAATAAATAGAAGTCAAAAATAAATAACACTCAAGAAATTAATCTTCTCAGAGTGTACCAAGCTCTGATACCAATTGAAAAATGAACTTGACTTCCATAATAAATGCACCGTGAACAGTGTGCAACAAAATATTAAATGCGGAATTAAAGGAGACAAATATTTTGTTGACGAAGTGAAAACTCAATTAAGAGAAAAACCACTCCGAGGCAGCCAAACCCAGGATATCCACTATTCAGAAGACAAGACTAGATACAAGATAGTAACACTTACATACCCCTGATGCAGTGGTCGTACCTTGCTCTCTAACGTGTAACCCAACACGAACGCCTTCCAACCAGGTCTCCTATCTGAATGGGTCTTCAATGGAATCCTTTATCTTAGGGCCAACTCCTAAGATATACTTCAGTTGTAGCGCAGCAACAGTACACTTGCAATGGCTTGAGAGAGAACAAATCAGCTCCAATAACTTCACAAAATAACTCTCTAAGCTCTGATGGAATTCAATACCGAATTCTTGCAGTTCTTAATGCCAGGGACCTCTATTTGTAGGCTGAGGGTTCAAATGGGCGACTGTTGTGATATGTACGGACGTCGTCCGAACGGTGAACCTGAACCATCCAGACGAACAACTGTGCGACAGAATTTCTGAGATTTTCGCTGAAAATCTTTCCTGTTTGAGAGCCACGTCCGGACGGTCGCACGTCTGCTGCAAGTAATTTCCATATAAAGCTTCACGCATCCGGACCAAGGGGGATGGCCGTCCGAACGGTTGATCTTTAACACGCAATTTCCATAACTGTTTAGCGCGCGTTCGGACCATGATAGGCAGGCGTCCGGACAGTTGAAGTTGAATACGCAATTTCCATATCTGTTGAACGCGCATCCGGACCAAGCTGACTGATGTCCGGACGGCTGTATTTGAATTGTGATTCTTGCCTTATGTATGAGCGCGTCCGGACGAGAATCTACGTCGTCCAGATGGTTGCATCAATCTTCCCTTATTTGAACTTGGAAAGAAAATTTGAAGCTGATCGATCACTGGACGTCGTCTGGACGGGCTGCTGAGTCCTCCGGACGGATGCAAGCTAGAACAGAAGCTTCTCGATACAGTGGAGGGTTCGGACGAAAATCCACATCGTCTGGACGAATGATGCTTGGTCTATCAGACGTCCGGACGGTATGGCATGTCGTCCAGACAACTGGAACTGTGGACAGATGAGCGTCCGGACGGGAGGACATGTCGTCCGGATGGTTGGCAGGGAACCGACTTTCTAACTTGCAGAATCTTCTGAAGCTCTTCTGAATAGTGGAATCCCTGTTTAAACAGCATATTTACATGCAAGTGATTTTGTCCAATCAGAATGAGGCCAATCACAAACTAACAAACATTATGAAGGCATACAAGAATAGACCGATTATATGACCACATATTTCATGTGAGCATTATTACGGCATTTATAAATTAATGTCCAAAATACCTTTTAATTAAAACAACCATTACCACGACATTAATATTAAAAACTTATATATTTTTCTGTCAAATAAACATAATAACTCCATTAATATAGATTATGGGTTTTACATTTTAAAATAACTAGATAGCATAACAGCATAAATATAATAATCCATATTTTTAATCTTTATAAATTAAGGGCAAAATAATGGCATTAGTGTTACTAATGCCTAAAAGTACTTTTAGAATTTTGGGCAGCATAACGGCGCTTCTATAAAATATTTCTTTTTTACTCGGGCATCACGACGGAGCATTTTATAAATTAAATACGCCACTTGAAATACCCTATTTTAAAACAACATAACACATTAATTAGAACATTCTATAACTTAATATAATAAAAGCTTATAAAAATATAACATAGGACTTTAAAATAAGTTAGAAATATTTTGCTTTAAATTTACCTTGACTCTTGAGATATTTCAATGATTCATAATCAGTGTGAATCACAAACTCCTTAAGCCAAAGGTAGTGCTGCCATGTCTCTAGAGCGCAAACAAGAGCATAAAGTTCTTTGTCATAGGTGGGGTAATTCAGGGCCGCACCACTTAGCTTTTCACTGAAGGCTATGAGCCACCTATCTTGCATCAAAACGTCTCCAATTCTGATGAGGGTCAATTTCATCAGTTTTTGGGTCGACTAAAACCCTTTGTGGCCATCTAATTATTCATCATTTCCAAGACATTCCTCAGTTTAATTTGAAGTTCAGAATCTTATCTTTCCAACGAAAAATGTTTCAGTCCATTTGGAGTTGCACGTCGAAAGTTATGACCGTTTTAAGTAGAGTGGTTAGGCTTCTCGAGAATATGCATTAAGGTGACTGTTTGTCCCCTTGTCTGCTGCACTAATTGATGATTGTATTCTGTCATTGTTACTTGTTTAACTAAATTAGGTGCTTATCTTATATTTAGAGGGTTGTTTTAAGCTTATATAAATACTTGTATGTGCAAGTGTACTGTAGACTAGAGTTTTGTGTTAAGCACCAACCTTTTGGCTTGTAAGAGGAGAGTGAGTTCTCTTTCTATCTCTGTATCTCTTTTTGGTGTGATCCTTAGAGTGGTGAGTTTCTAAAGTTCTGTATCCCTTGTTGTAATTCTTTGGGTGATGATATATTCTATATTCCTTTGGTGTTATTGATTTGGTTTTTGTTTTCTAAAAATAAATGCATAAAAGTAAAAGACATAAATTTAAAGATAGTAGGGATGAGATAAAGAATAGGGAATTGATTTCACCACTCATCGCATAACAATGGTCAATAATAAATTAATAAGGAAAATTCATACTATGCATGATAAAAGGGTCGTCTCACTCGAGTAGTCAAGAAATTACCTCTAAAGAATAAGTATAATCCATCTTCGGTTGGCACGGACCGTCCACCTAACCACTAAGATGCAGTACGACCCCTCTTCCCTAGGCATAGACTAGCTACGTCTTTAATAGGATATACACATAATCAATGGAATAGTATAATCCATCTTCGGTTGGCACGGACTGTCTACCTAAATTACACTAAACTAGGGTGTAGTACAATCCGTCTTCCCTAGGCATGGTCTATCTAATCCTCTTGATCATATATCAGTTAAAACCGTTGTATAACAATCATTCACATAATCACAGAAAATATGAAGGATTGAGTTCAATCAATATAAAAGACTTTCTAAGACAAGATAAGATATTCATAATGATTGAATATAAACATTAAAATCAATTCTCACAGTTATACAACCATCATGCATAGTGAAAATCCCAAACTAAAATACAATTAAACCATTGTTACTTGGAAAGGGCTATATCAACACCCTATTAGGAATTTAGCCGCTCATCGTAGTGCTGGGATGGCCTCCTGCCATGTTCTTCTCTTCTTCAACTTGTCAGGCCTTCAAGAAGAATTTTCTGTCTAAATTTAAGTACAAGCCCAAGCACCAAGCACACCTTCTCTTGAAGCTTAGGAGTCTATTTATAGGGAGCACACAAGTCCTAGAAGCCATTGGAATTCCAGAAAAATCGTCTCTTGAGTCTTCTTGTCCAAGTAGGAGATTGAAACTTCAATCCAAGTAGGAAAAGGATTCCAAATTCGGCAAGAATTGCGGTCTTTTATTGCGAGGCAATTTTAACATAGTAAACGTTTGAATTAGAGAAAAGATATTTCTAACATATTTGTTGAATATTTTATTAGCTTTCCAACGCCACCAATTTCTTGCAATCCGATATCTGACGCAAAAGTTATGATCCAAACACTGAGACATATGCAGAATCCAAATTTGAATCCAATCCGATTTTGACTCTTAGTGGAGAAATTCCGATTTAATCCTTCACTTGATTTGATTAAACTTAACCACATCATATAGGTATTCTATTATGATTGGTTAAACTTAAACATATCTTCTAGGTCTTCTCAAAGTGTGCTTTAAGCCCAAAATTAATGGAATTAATTGCATTTTTATTTAAAACTTGAAAACATTAAAACAACAAAAAATCAAACAAATAACAATGCTAAGGAATTAACATATGCAAGTTAAGGGGCTTGAATATGCAACATTCAGCGCTTATCACACCCCAAACTTACATATTGCTAGTCCCTTAGCAATACAAAACAAGAAATAAAACTGAAAAACAACAAGATAAATCCTTCTTTCGTGGGATGTACAAGCATTTAGCGTATGCAACAAGCCTTTTAAACCCGTAGGACTCCCTAGTGGACGAGTGAAGTCTCGTGAGGGTTTGCCAGGAATGATACCCACAAACATTGTTCCTACCATGTTATCCTCAAGAATGCAGCATCATAAAAATAATGGTTCTCATTCATTAGCAAGCTTAACAAAATAAACTCCATCTTCACAATTTCAGGGAATTAAAAATTAAGTTACTAACATGGCATTATGAGATATCACAAGATTCAATTAGTGTAAAGTGAACTTAACACATAGTCATGAGATTTCAAAATTAATCTCAATCATGAATGGTTCAACACTCAAAATTTGCTGGACTCCCCATTAGATAAAACAACCAAGGCATATATATTTATTATTATTATTTTTATATATATGCAGGCTGTGCAATGCTTAGCTCCCTTAAGCTTTCTAATTGACCCATGTAACGAGTGTTAGGTCAATGACTCCCAAACCAAATGGTTTTAGGGCATTAGGTGTAAAACACCCTAAAGACTTACTAACTCGAGTCAAAAAGGCTATGAAGCTAAACTTAGCCATTTTATCAATCAAAAAAAACTTCCACCTTTTGACGCGAATACTCAATGTTTAATGAGGCAAGAGATCCGGTTACTCAGCGAAAAGCTCAAAGTGATCAATATTATTCTCTCTTTCTTTTTCTTTCTTTTCTTTTCTTTTCTTTTCAATTTTTTTTTTAATTTTTTATTTTTATGCCAAGGTTATTCCTCCAACAAGTTACCCAACTGCATCCAAGATATTGATAACAGACATAATTGATTTCAAATTTCATACCCCACAGACTATATGCTAGTGTGCTTGTGAGAATCAAATTGAAACAAGTAATAGCTCATGCTGCCAAAGAAATTAACAAAACTTTTTAATTCCCTAGTTAAGTGATCATGTGTTCATCATGTTAAGCTCACCAATGAAATACGAATCAGAATTTAAAATCAACGGCATGCTCAAAAATAACATAGCAAAATATTGGATAATGTTTTGCTCTTCCATACCCCTAAACTTGAATCACACATTGTCCCCAATGTGTGTATAGAATTGAACATAACAATAAGAGGATAGGAATACCTGAATGAGCAAATGTGAGGCATATCATACCCCCAAACTTGATTGCAAAAACACATGTCCTGAAAAAGATAGTGATACTCCAACCAAATTCTAGTAAAGTGCAACAAATTGTTGTAAAAATATAAACTAAGAATGAAGCAACAATGGAGAAGATAAACCTGGACGGAGATCATGTACCCTGACTTGATAGAGGACTCGGGCGTACTGGGCCTTTGCTCAAACCAATGAAGCTAACTCATTTAGTCAAAATATGTGGGATCCATCAAGCCAACGGAATCCACATCCTTGATGCTCTTTGACCCTTAAGTTTAAATTTGAAGCAACAATCTTTTCTTCTCTTAGACCAAAGAGAATAAATTTTACCTACATAAAGGTAATTCCAAATGTCCACATATCAAGGTAGATTCTTTTGAGTATTCTCAAACAGTTTCTCATCCGGAAGGGAATCATGAACTGGAATAGAATGAGGAGAATACACATGGAAGTTTTCTACCTTGATGGTCTCTTTTTGCTCTTCTAATATCCCTAACAAACTACTCTCTTGACCTCTTGGTAAATCACAAGCAATAGGGGCTAGGGGTTCATATGGTGTCTCAAGAATAAGAGTGGGTGATGAAAGAGCCTCAATGCTCACTTCCTCGCCTTTTGCCCGATGTAAAGCTTGTGGGGCCTCAATTTTCTCCTCCTTCCTCTCTTCCCCGTGAGTTTCTACCACTTCTCCATTCTTCATTGTAGTGATGTCTTGCTCATGATAAAAAGTATTCTCATCCACCATGTAGTGTCCATCAAGATTGGCCACCGACTGTCTTTGAAGCTCTTCTTCTTCTCTATTGAGGTGGTTCATGATTTGTTCAAAGTGAACATCCATCTTGGCTTCCATCTCGGCGAAGAATTGAGGAGTATATTGTTCCTGTTGAGACTGTTGTTGTGGAGGCCAGTAGATGGCAGATGGCTCCTCTTTGTGAGCTTCTATCTTGGCAATGGATTCAGAGTGAGAGTTCAATGTCTGACTGAAAGAGGTCACTGTCTGAGTGAGTTTCTGATTAATCTCACCCATAAGTTTCAATATCTGAGCTTGAACGTCAAAATCTGACTGAGGAGATGGTGTAGCCTGAGAAGAAGCCTGCCAGTTATCCTCAAAGTCAGCACAATATGGAGATGATTGCCATTGCTGGTGTGGAGGATGGAAGTTAGATGGTGGATAGACCGCTTGATCATTGAACTGTGGATATGTCTGATGGTATAGTTCATGAAATTGTGGAGCAAAATTTTCAGGAGCTTGAAATTGCCACGAGATATTAGACTGGTTGCTCCATGCCGGGTCATAGGAATCAAAGTAAGGCTCATTCCTCGGTCTAGCGAACTGTGTGTTCACATGCTCAAAAGAATAGTTAGAAAATTGTCCTGCAGTAGGACAATCTTTAACATGATGATAAGGACTATAGCAATATGAACATGGTTCGTGGGGGGTTGGAATGCCTCCCCACATGAACTAAATTGACAAAAATAAAACAAAAATTGAAAACAAAAAATAAAATAAAATAAAAAGAAACCACAATTAAAATAAAATAAAATAAAAACAAAAAAGAGAATCAAGTTAAATTCAATCTTTAAAACTTAATAACATAACCGTTTGCAGTCCCCGGCAATGGCGTCAAAAATTGATGTGGTCTTTTGTTTACCAAAATATATCAATAATAAAATTAACCACTCGCAATAGAACGAATCCTTGTAGGATAAGGATATAGAGAGGGTATCAAACCTCAAGGACTGCAGGGGTATTATTATCAAGCTTATCGAGATTAAATATAACTTAATTAAAAATATGTTTGATTTGGTTTTTGTTTTTTAAAAATAAATGCATAAAAGTAAAAGACATAAATTTAAAGATAGTAGGAATGAGATAAAGAATATGGGATTGATTTCACCACTCACCGCATAACAATGGTCAATAATAAATTAACAAGGAAAATTCATACTATGCATGATAAAGGGCTCGTCTCACTCGAGTAGTCAAGAAATTACCTATAAAGAATAAGTATAATCCATCTTCGGTTGGTACGGA
Organism: Alnus glutinosa; assembly: GCF_958979055.1. Taxonomy (NCBI): domain Eukaryota; kingdom Viridiplantae; phylum Streptophyta; class Magnoliopsida; order Fagales; family Betulaceae; genus Alnus; species Alnus glutinosa. Next base: position 9,792,632 of record NC_084897.1, on the reverse strand, counting down.
CCGTCCACCTAACCACTAAGATGCGGTACGACCCGTCTTCCCTAGGCATAGACTAGTTACATCTTTAATAGGATATACACACAATCAATGGAATAGTATAACCCATCTTCGGTTGGCACGGACTGTCTACCTAAATTACACTAAACTAGGGTGTAGTACAATCCGTCTTCCCTAGGCATGGTCTATCTAATCCTCTTGATCATATATCAATTAAAACCGTTGTATAATAATCATTCACATAATCACAAAAAATATGAAGGATTGAGTTCAATCAATATAAAAGACTTTCTAAGACAAGATAAGAAATTCATAATGATTGAATATAAACATTAAAATCAATTCTCACAGTTATACAACCATCATGCATAGAGAAAATCCCAAACTAAAATACAATTAAACTATTGTTACTTGGAAAGGGCTACATCAACACCCTATTAGGAGATTGAAACTTCAATCCAAGTAGGAAAATGATTCCAAATTCGGCAAGAATTACGGTCTTTTATTGCGAGGCAATTTTAACATAGTAAACGTTTGAATTAGAGAAAAGATATTTCTGACATATTTGTTGAATATTTTATTAGCTTTCCAACGCTACCAATTTCTTACAATCCGATATTTGACGCAAAAGTTATGATCCAAACACTGAGACATATGCAGAATCCAAATTTGAATCCAATCCGATTTTGACTCTTAGTGGAGAAATTCCGATTTATTCCTTCACTTGATTTGATTAAACTTAACCACATCATATAGGTATTCTATTATGATTGGTTAAGCTTAAACATATCTTCTAGGTCTTCTCAAAGTGTGCTTTAAGCCCAAAATTAATGGAATTAATTGCATCTTTATTTAAAACCTGAAAAAATTAAAACAACACAAAATTAAACAAATAACAATGCTAAGGAATTAACATAAGCAAGTTAAGGGGCTTGAATGTGCAACATTCAGCGCTTATCAGTTTTATCTTGGGTGGTGAACTTCTATCTTTCATTTTGAGTGTGAGTTTGTGTAGTTGTTTCCATCTTCATTTCTGTCCGGTATCAAATTGGTATCAGAACTAAGGTTGCTAAAAGTCTTGATTTCTATGGCTATTCGTGGTCGTCGTGCTCAGGCTAACCAAGCCCAAGCAGCTCAAGAAAGAGACCTACGAGATATCGAAATGGACGACTTGAGGAGACAAATACAGCAGCTCCAAGAACGTTTAGAACGTTATGAAACCTTTGAACATGAAGATGTTCATGATGATGTTGAATATGAAGATTCGGAAGATCCTTCACAAGGATTCATCGATTGGGATTCTCCACCAACCTATGATATCGATATATTCTTTGTCATTTGATCAAGAGAAAGAATATATAGTAGATTGGGTGTGGATGCGTTCACATTTGGTGCCGCGTGATTCGCTATGACAGCGATTTAGACGATGGTTGTAATCATTCGAACGCCTACGCAAAAAAGCTGCTCTTTGTGGCTCCCGTTCGCTTGCCTGTTTGGTGGGCTGTCCAGACGTCAACCACAGAGAGCAAAATTCGGTCTCTGTGGCTTCCATTCAGTGACCATCCGGACGCCAGCACCAAGTGTAAAGACCAAGAAAATAAATATGGAATTTAACAATTAACAAATTATATTGATTAATTTGATTTGAATTAATAATTATGTTTTAAGTGATAATATTTGCATTATGAAAATATAGTTAGTTAAGATAAAATAATGGAATTAGAATAATAAAATACTATTAATGGGTCTTTAGGAAATAATAATAATGATGGATCCGATTGAATAAATAATTATTTGTATTGATAAAAATATAGTTAGATTGAATGTGGAGTTAAATATTAGTTGTTAAAAGATAGGATTTTAATATAATGGGGGTTCTAGTGTAATTAATATAAGCTGGACTTTAAAAAAATAAAAGAAATTCCCTTTGCCACGTGTCATCATACGGATCGCCGGAAGAAGAATGCGTTGTCTTCTCCCAAAAAAATGATAGAAATACATCACTTTTACAACAAGTTTACAACAGTCCTCTCACGCATGCCACCTTCCCTTCTCCTATTCCTTTCTTTCATTTTCCTCTCTTTTCCCCTCCCTCACGCAGCACCTCTCTCCCATTTCTCCCTTTCTCATTTCTTCCTCTACCTATAACAAACCGAGAGAGAGAGAGAGAGAGAGAGAGAGAGAGAGAGAGAGAGAGAGAGAGAGAGAGAGCTGCCATGGGAGAGATCGGCGCCGAGAGGTGCGATTTTTTGAGTGGCTCTTCGGCGGGTCGACGGAGGTAGAACCAGAGAACGATTTCCGGTGGGTTTCTGGCGATGGGTAACAAAAAGGTAAAAATCATATTTTCTTTAGCTTTTGGGTTTGGATTTTTAAATATGGGTTGTTGCTTTGATGATTCTCGGTTGATTGGACCGATTTGCTTAGGACTTTGGTTGCAAATTTCAAATGGGTAATAGAGTAGAAATTTGTGTGGGTTCTCAACAATTTTACGTTCCGGTTGATAGATATGGTTTGGTTGGGTTCCATGGGGGTTGGCCGAATGGGTCTTCCTCTTTGGGGGTTTTTGTAGCAATCGGTTGGGTTCGAGTTTTGAAGGGTTTGTGGTAGAATTCCATAGTGTTGGCCGTATGATATTTAGGTTGGAATGTTGTTACTCTTGGGGTCACGGCAGGGTTGAAATGGAGGTTTGATTTTTAGTTGTGGCTTTGGTATGGGTTTTCTGTTTGGAGTGATTTTAGGTGTGACATTGCAGAGTTTGGTTAATCTTTGTTGTGGCTGTGTGTGTGAAAATGGTGGATTTGTAGAGGTGTTTGTGACTTGTGATTTCATTATGGACTTATGTAGTTTTGGTGAAAGATGGACAGATTTGGAATGATTTTGATGGGCTTAGAATTGTTGTCCCTTGGCTGGCCATGTTGATAGAGATACTTTTGAAGGGGTGTTTTGTTTGGTTAAGTTGGTTGTTAAAGAAGAGTTGAAGTTTTAATGTTGAAGTTAATGTATATAGGTATTTTGTTATATGACTAACTATGGATAGAAGTTAAAATTGGGTTACTTGATATTGGTAAAGCCGAATGAGATGAGGGCTAAAATCAAATAAATAGATTCACATAAATTGCAATAATGGTTATTAAGTTACCATGTTAAATAAGATTAGGCTCTATAGTTTAAGTACTCAAGTATTTATGTAATAAAAGAATAAGAGTGGCGTAGATGACTAGTAATTAGCAAGGATTAAGTGTTAAGGGTAATGCTTAAATGAGAATGCTTTAAAATGGTAAATTGTCCAAATAGCCTAAGACAACAAATATAAAATAGTGTCACTATAGAAATACATAAATAGGCTCCAAAGTCTATTGGTAATGTAATTAGGTGATTAATGTTCTTACCTATGCAATATAAAATACCTAAGTGCGTTATGAGGTTATGCATAGCTTAATAAGCATTCTATACATATATGTACATATATATGTATATGGATCGAATACACTTAGCTTAAATGGATAAACAACTATAAGACTTATAGTTAATAATGATAATAAGGTAACTTGGTTCCCAATTTACCTATCCACGTACACCAAGTGTTTAAGTGTATCATTAGATTAGGTTTAAGCTTGTTAAGCATTGCATATATATATATAGACAAATACATGAATATGAGTTCGGTAAATAATGCTAAGTTAGTACATAAGCAATAAGTTCTAAAAAGATTAACAATAATGACAATATGATGCAACGATAATGAGGAGACAAATAAAATAGCAAACATTTTTTAAAGATTAAAGTGGGATAAAATATGAACCTAAACCTAAGTGTTAACCTAATAGTAGCTAAAGGTGCCGAACTAGCATTACAAGTGGGTTATGCAACGTGTGAGCACGCGGGTAGTTTACATGTCATAGAGTGTAGGTTCAATAGCGTAGTCTAATGTTACCAATGTTTGCAGGCTCGTATCATGATTGGAGACTTCGACTTGTCTCCAATGTAGAGTTCAAGTAACTAAAATGATGGAGTCATAAGTCTAATGCAGCCAGGGTGAGTATTCTACTCACTGAGAAACTACTATTTTCATATATTATAGAATTGCAAATATATAAGTGTTTTATAAATCCGAACCGACTGTAAGTTGACAATATATTTTGGATGTTTTAAGTAGTTTCAATTATGTTGAAGTATCAATGATGTTTATGAGAAATGATGTGTGACTGAAAAGTGTGATTTGAACTGATTTAAAGGATTTGATTGTGAGCTCTCATTGGGATTTAAATTATGCAAATGTTGATTGATGAATTGAGGTGTTAAACTGTTTATGAATTTACATTGGAAGCATGAGTTAAAGGCATGTTCATGAAATTAGAAAGTATATGTATATTGTTTTAAGGCATAAGCATATGAACGCTAAACGTGCATCGAAGTGAGGTTCATAGCCCTCGGGAAACTATACTTGGTTAAATCCCATTAGGCTTGGATTAATTTCCATGAGGCTTTGATTAATTTCCATGAGGAAACTTGCATGAGCATGTATAGCATTGTTTTTATGAGTGTGATGTTTTTATACTATGAGTAGTTATGCTAGATGTATTAGTATGCATAAGAGTTTTAATTGAAAATAGCTTATGTATATTTCTATCGTCTAGTTGCATGTGTTAAAAAGCATTGTGCCATTAATCATAAAAGTGTTGTAGTAGGTGAGAATGTATGTAGTTGTTTCCAACAATGAAACTTCTACGTATAAGCTCAACTGCGTAGTATGCTTTAAATGTTTTTTATTAGTCGGTGTCTGCTATATCAGCTATGGGGGTTTCAAACAAAAGTTTATAAAATTGGTAGTTGTTATAGTGTACGCAAGACTAAAAATGAAAATATGATTTTTTGTGAAAACTCAGTCAGTTTAATACTACTGAGGTCTCGGTATTATGTACTGAGATGGTGAACTCATTCTTTCACTTATATGGATGTGGCAAACCTCCAGAATCGTATAGATGATATTCCTTTGGCTGCAGGTACTCCTGTATAGTTGATGGTTTGGTAGCAGTGTACTCCGGATGTTATGACTGAAGCTCGTCGCGACGGTCGTAATTGTTAGATCACAAGTGTCCATTGTTTTATAGGTTTGGTATATGTCTTGTGACGTTTGTGTCACATATTCTTTGTAAAACCATTCTTTAATGTAATTATTATTTTGATAAGCCTTAAACAGATAGACAATATATTTCGGATGTCCCTGCCTTGGGAAGGAGTTTTGGTGGGGTTAATCTCTTGGGTCTTCCCGGGGTTTCGGCTTCAATTCCCTCTTGTCAGTGGGTCTTGTTTCCTCAATGGCCAAGGCCGATCTCATTTGTGTTTGGGTACCCCCAGTTAACAGGTTTGTCGTCTAGGGTCGTTGAGGTGGAGGAATCTTCAAAGGGGGTTGATCCAAAGGGAAGTGTTGTTGGGTGCCCCCCAGTTCCTGGTTTGCCATCTGGGATCGTTGAGGTGGGGGATTCTTCTAAGGGGGTTGATCCAAAGGATAGTGTTGTTGTTTACCCCAGGGTAGTGGAAGATAGTAAGTCGTGTTTTCGCACGATGGGGGTTTCGTTCGTGGGATCTGATCAGAAGGGATTTTTAGATTTTTTGGCTTTGATCGATGATGAGCGCTTTGACTTTGATTCCCCTCCTAAGAAGGATAAGGAGATAAAAAGGAAAAATGGGAAAAGAGAGGTCAAGAATCTAGAATGTTCTATTAATTTCGATATTAGGGGAATGGGTTCTAGAAAATGGGGGTTTGATGTAATTTTCTTCTATTGGGTTGTTCGGCTTTTTTTTTTTGTCCTTTTTGTATACTTCCTGTATGCTTAGGGGCGCCTTTAACGCTTTTTTAATAATATTTTGTTTATTACCTATCAAAAAAAAGATAGACAATATGGCTCTTTTGTGTAATTATCAGTTTATGTATATAGATGTGATTTCTGCTATTTAGATTATGTTTATAACTGCATAAATGTTAGTAGATGTGTTACTCTAATTATCAGGTATATATTATGAGGTATATACCGTATGTTGGCTTTGCAACATATCGTCGTTCCATTGTGATGATTCGTTTCATGTTTGTATAAAAATAAAAAAAAAATAAAAAATAAAAAAATGGGTCGTCACACCAAGAACTCCATTTTTAAAACATTTTAGGTGTTTTCTCGCATTTTCTTGACATCTAATTAATCCTAACAATTTAATCACTTAAATTTTGTACTTTAATCATTAAATAATGTCTTCAACATTATAGAGTTAAACCCTTTTACCTAGAAAGAAACTCGCTGGTGGTTACCCTAGCCATCAACGATTCAACCCTCATAAATAATTGGCAGATAGCACTACTTATTTTTTAAAATTATGAGAGGCTTCAACTCTTTCTTAGCCGGACAGCCTCTAAGACCAAATATGTACCAATTCAAGAGCACACCATGTAACCATATGGGCGGCATCCTATAATGGTTTTGGAAGCATTCCTACGAACTTTGTTTTCTTTTATTCGAATCAAAAGTGGGAAAGATCCTATTAAAACTCTTTATCCTATATAAATTAAAAAAAAAAAAAAAAAAAAAAAAAAAAAAAAGCGCTCAGGAAATAATTAAAAAATTAAAAAGCTCAACAATTAAGAAAAAAGAAGAAAATGAAAAGACTAAGCACTTAAATATCTTCCAATTAGAGTCATAAGCCCAAAAAACGAAAAACCAGCATGATGGCTTAATTCTTATTACAAGGGATGACAGTACATTGAAGGTTTTTTTTTATTTTTTTTTTATTTTTTTATTTTTTTTATTTTAAATATGTCCAAGCCATATCAGTAATCCACCAAAAACTAAAACGAAAAAGTAAAAAAAAAAAAATTAAAGAAAAAAAGGTAGAAGAAACATTAGGGAAAGTACACACAGCCCCATAGCCCTATTACATATTGTTCCTTTTCCCACATTTTTCTCATAAATCAACAGAACCCAAATCAAGCCATTTGAACTTCACCTTTTGGCACTACTGATTGGAAGTTATCACCATAGGCGGAGTTATGCTTACTATTCATAAACCTCTCCTTCTCCCCATCACCCCACAATGCATAGGCCTCCTCTCCATGAATTGCGTCATCCCCAATTTGCAACTCTTCCTCAGACAGCCTAAGCGGAATTCCACAAAACCTAATAAATAAACAAATTATGCTAGTCGTAAAGATGTTGAGGGATACTACAAACACGATTCCTAGAAGTTGAATTCCCATTTGATTAAACCCCGCTTGATAGTTCCCTGTTTTTAGCCCATAGGCAAGGCCTATGTAGTGTTCCCAATTGGGTACCAAATAGAAGAGACGGCAGAGCTTGGGCTCAGCAAAGAAGCCTGTGAGAATGCCGCCTAGGCTTCCAGCCACAGCATGGGTGTGAAAGACTGCCAAAGTGTCATCTACTTGCTTTAGGAACCAAATTTCTTTGTGGAGGACCATCATTGTATACCATGGAATGCTTCCGGACATGATTCCCATGAGAATCGCTGCCCAACCTTGCACAACTCCTGCTTAAAATAGAGTTAGGTACTTGTGTGTTCCATGTAACAAGGTATGTGTACTAACATAATGCTACAGAACTAGAGGTATTTGCAACCAACATTGCTAAGAGAAACAATAAAAAAAATTAAAAAAAAAAAAAAAAAAAATCGTGCATATTGAACCAAATCCGAGAATATGAACATATGTAGCCTTTTTATATAAACAAGATTCAAAAATCAACACAAATGTATGCAAGGTTTCATATGTACACTATTTGCATTTTTTTTTTACTCTTTTGTTGGTAATAAAACAAATTGTACTCAATATCTAGTAAATTAGTAAATTACTCCTACTTTGTCATATGGTACACAAACACATAAATATGGATATGTATATTCGTTGAGAAAATTTTCTTTCACAATATGAAACTAAAATACTCAAAGAAAATATATGTTTTTACATTGAAAACTTCATTACACATAAAATACTTTTCATGTCATATTTACAAAACATAATCCAAAGTGAAAAAAGTTTAATACTTTTCTGAACAATATCGTAATTTACTATCCCAAGTAGTTATTATAATTGACAACACAATTATCAAAATCAATATTTTTTTAGTTTCATATTTTAATGATTTTATTAGACGTCAACATTTTAATATTTTTATTTATTTATATTCTTAAATTCAGTGTAAAAACATATTTTGATTTAAGTTTTAGGTTCAAAGTTAAGTCGGTGTGAAAGTTGATCCAAGACCTAAGAATTTAGGTTCGTGTATGTTATCCAGCATAGACCTAATTGAAGTATAACAGTCATATATTTTGATTCTAACGTCAGATGAAGGAAATCATAGTAAATTTGGAACGATAATTCAAAGGGCTTCAACTTTAGATTTAACAAAAAGTTTCCAATTCTAATGTTTACTAGGTCAAAATGGATTGTCAATAAAAGACTGAAAATCTGAACAAAGCATCTCAGTTGGAGTATGGTTGCAACTCGTTGAAAGGAAGTCTTCAATGCATAAAATTAAGATATCCAGAACCTTCTGGTTGCAAGAGTGGTAGATGGGAGTTTGAACGGTAGTGGTTCATAAGTCTTACAAAACAGTCTAGTTAGTATGACAGTTGAACAACTTCCGAACGGGATAAAGATCATAGCTAGGTAGAATTGTCCGGCTGGACCGCAGTCCAATCATGTCCGGATGCCACCAGTGAGAATACTGTGAAACCCTAGTCGTCTAATCTTAAAAAGTCACGTCTTCTCCCATTCTATACAAGCCTCACATACCACGACTTCCAGACACTTAGAGAGATATTATTCCTTTGTTGTGAGATAAGTTCACCATCTTTTTTTTTTTTTTTTTTAATCCTAAATAAACCATAAACTTCGATCTCATAGTTTCATGTTTGAATCAAACCATAGAAGATCCTACAACCACCATAGTTTTGGGTTAAAGCGGATGGGGTTTGCTCATGAAGGTGATCCGTGTAGAAGAAGGCTAGAGGTTCTAAAGCCACTAAGGTGGGAAGTGAACATGTCGTTTACCGAGGTTAAAAGATTGGGTCTTCAGAGTTATAAAAGTTTTATAAGTAGAATAATCTGTAACATAAGTCTTTTTTATAGTAGATGCCTTTGGGGTTGGCTTGCCCCCAAAGTGTTTACTTTTAAAGAGTTCTTCAAAATATTTCCATTTAGTTGCTTATATATAATAAGCTTTTTGAGGAATACACTAAGTTTTCGAAACTTAACAAGAAAACCTTTAAAAAGCTCCAGAAAGTGGAAAATGAGAAAGACAAAGTTGAAACAAATCACTTGAGACTGACCTTAATGATTCTTAAGAAAATCTGGAAAAAAAAAAAAAAATTCTAATGATAAGCTTGATAGGATGTTAAATGCTCAAAAGCTTAATTGTGATAAATTTGGTCCAGGATTTGTTGACTCTTTCTCTTCTTTACTTTCTTCTTCTCATGAAAAATCTGATTCTATAGGTAAAGTTGTGTTTATTCCTACTGTGGTTAACAAAGCTAAGAAAGTTGCTTGTGATGGTGTGCCTAAGCATAAATCAGCTGCTACTCATAGAAGATAGCCTACTTCTAGGTTTGGACCTACTTGTTATCATTGCGGCAACGTTAGTCATATCCAGCCAAATTGTTTCTTGCTAAGAAGGCCTGATATGCAAGGGGGCGTTCAACCGTCCCCCTGCAGGCCTTTTATATTAAAAAAATTTGTTTTTAATCAAAAAGTTGTCTATGATGTCACATCAGAGACAACTTTTTGATTTAAAAACAAATTTTTTTAATATAAAAGGGTTCCTGGGAGACGGTTGAACGTCCCCCAGGAATCATTTCCCCTTGCTGAGACCCTGTGACCACTTACATGAGAATTCCTATCTTAGGAAAAAAAAAAAAAAGGGGGGGTTGTTCAGGTTGGTTAAAGATGTCTTGACTAGATTAGATGTGTTGAAAAAATAGAAAGTTATAATTCATAAGGCACCACACACAATCAAGAAATTATGGGTTAGAAAAGGTGACCATATCCATCCTTTGGGCGAGAATAATGGTAGTTATGCATTAACTTAGGTTATTGCATCTCATCCCTAAGATTTCACTTATGCTCCATTTGTTTCGGTATAAAATAGTTTCCGTCGTAAAATAGTTTCAGGAAAGTCATTTTTCAGAATAATATTTTCCTTCGAAATCATTTTTCGGTGTTTGGTGCGTACGGAAAATTACAAATATTTTTTATATTTTAATTTAATCATATTAATTAAAAAAAATAAATTTTATTCACAACATAAAAAATGTTGATATAAAATAATATAAAAATATTTTTTTAATATTTGGCATATACAAATTCCGGCAAAGTTGCCGGAATCTAACCATTTTTGCCGGATTCCAGCGATCTTTGCCGGAATCAGGCAGAAAACGGCCGGATCTCGGCCAGTTGATCGGAAACCGGCCGTCTTGGCCGAGATCCCGCCATTCTGGGAGGATCCCGGCCGGACTGGCCGAAGATTCCGCCAGAACGGCCGGATCCGACCAGATGCCAGGGGTCCCGCCGTTCTGGCCAGATCCAGGCCGGATCTGTCTAGGATCTCGGCCAGATGGCCGGTGACCCGGCCGCTCCGGCCAGTCTGGCACGGTATCTCCGGAATCCGGCGATGTCTGCAGGATTTCTCCGAATTCCAGCCTAATTTGGCGGATTCCGGCATCGACTAGAGTCGGAATCTGGCTTGTCGAAATCTGACAATATTTAACTGCTTGAATGTAAAGGTCGACTACGTTGTTTAAAAAAGAATCGACTGCATATACCATCTACGGAAAAAGATTTACGCTATTAAAAAGCGTAAATCATTTTCCGAAATTTATTAAGCATTTTTTGTCAAACGAAAATCATTTTCTGGGTTGACCATTATTTTCGCCCTTACCAAACACCGGAAAATACCGAAATCATTTTCCAGAAATCGTTTTACGCTGAAACAAACGGAGCATTAGTGTTAGATTTATCATCTTAGGGCATGTCCTTTTTGCATTGTACATGTCACATTGCATTCCGCATAAATGTCATTGTGCAGTATTTTTTTTTTTTTTTTTCAAACTTTGTTTTTTTTAATAATAATAATAAAAAAAATGTCTGAAGGTCCATATTGAGTGTATGATTTCCTCTAGTGTGCTTAATGGTTTGTAAGCTCTATATGGATGCATGTGTGAGTGTTATTCAAGAGTAATTTTATGTGTAAAGTGATTTTCAAAATGGCGCATAAGAAAAATGTTAATAATACTTGCACAATTTGACTGTCATAATTTGGAGTTTGACCACATGTGTGCAAGTGTTTGGTAGGTAATCATTTGCGGGGATCGCACAACTTTGCGGACCAAATTAACTTCAAACTAGTTGAACCTAGGACTAGCATTTCATGTCATATCTCTCCCTAGTCACTACATTAAGCACATGTGTACTATAGAAAAAGCCGATATCCCTAGATCTATGCAAGAGGTGGACATTGCATGTTTAAAAGTTGGCATCTATGTAGCCTTACAGACAAAGCCAATGTTCACTCATTGCGAAAAAAGTGTGAACAAAGTAAATGAATGGACTAGGATGACATTTTAGTGCTTGGTATTGGGGGCAGTGCATATATGAGTGTCCATACGTCCTACTAGTTTGGTTTGACTTTTGGTCTTTAGAGTTTACTTTTCCTATACTTGTGGTTTCATGTGTATGCCTAACCTCCTCACAAATTTAAGGTTTTACGCTCACTTATTGCAAATCACTCACACACATCATGCAAGTGTTGTTAAAAGTTTATAACTCATGTTTGCACTATGGTGAAAATTGACTTAAGTTTTTTATTTATTTTTTTCCTCCTCAAGCATACAACTAACACTTGACATTTATGATTGCTTTTAAATCATTCAGTATCTCTTGTTGGAATTATGCTTTCAATATGTTCTTAGTGAGTGTAAGTTGGAATATGAGTGAGAAGGGGACATGCTTTGGTGCTTTGAATGTAAGTTAGCATTGAACTTCTGTTATATCTTTTTAGCCTTGTGCATATGTTTTGTTGTATTCTGTACAATTATTTATATTTTATTTTTTTTTTTAAAAAAATGTTTGGCTAGCTTTCGCTATCATTTTGTGATAAAAAATGGGGAATAAGCAATGGTTCAAGGGGAGTAGGTTTTTGTTGTTGTTGTTGTTGTTTTTTTTTTTTTTTTTTTTGATATTCTGACTGACATAAATGGTTTTTGTGCTAATGGACTGATATTGTATTATTTTTTTTATTTCCATCTATTTACATTTGATGATAGCTCACTTTGATAATCATATTATGTGTTCTCTCATGATGTACATTTAGTGATCAAAATTTGTTTATCATATTGATAATTCTGGTTCTACATATGTTTGATGAGCTTGTAAGTGTTTTAGGAAATAACATCTTCATCAATGAGTTCAAAAGAATCCTAGTTTAGTGGTTTGATGGGATTTTTCTTGTAATTCATTGTAAATTTTCGTTGAGTTATAATGGTGTAAGTTTGTCACAGAATTTCTAAAGGGGGAATTTGTTAGGTTTTTAGTATTAGTAAATTTAGTATCAAAATATATTTTGATCAAAGTTTTAGGTAGGGTTGAGTCGGTGTGAAAGTAGATCTAAACATAAGAATTCAAATTTGTGTACGTTGTCCAGCATAGATCTAGTTGGAGTAAAACAACTAAATCTTTTACTTTCGACATCAGATGAAGGAAAGCTTGATGGCGTTGGAAACATAATTCAAAGGGATACAACTTCGTATTTTAAGAATATTTTTCAATTTTGATGTTTACTATGTCAAAATGGATTGTCAATAGAAATTTAATCTCGACAGAACAGTTCGATTGGAGTCTCGTTGCAACTAGTTCAAACAGAAGTTTTCAATGCCTAAACTTAATAGTTCCAGAACCGTCGGGTTGCAAGAGCGGTTGATGGGGAGCGTTGAACAATAGCGGTTCATAAGTCTTTTAGAATAGTCCAGTTGGTATGGTGATTGGACACTGTCTGAATGGGAGAAATATCACAGCTAGGCAGAATTGTCCACTTAGACTCCGATCGGACAATATCCGAACTTTACCTGCTAGAAAACTGTGAAACCCCAGCCGACTCAGCTTAGAAAGTCAGGTTTTCTCTCATTCTATATAAGCTCAAATACCACAACTTCTAGACACTTAGAGAGGTATTATTCCTTTATTACGAGAGAAGTTTACCATCTTTCTTGAGCCTAAAAATATCATAAACTTCTCCTAGTTTCATCTTTGCCAAATCAAACTACAAAAAAGCCTATAACCACCAGAGTTCTTGGTTGAAGCGAACGAGATAGATTTGCTCGTGAAGGTGATCCGTGTACAGAAGGCCATGGGTTCTAATATGAGTTGAAAGTATTAAATATCCATATGAATTATGTTTATGCCATGGCCCATGTATTACTATATCTACAATTGGAGAAAATTAAGTACCTGCAGCTGGGGTGATACAGACCAAACCAGTGATCATGCCCTGAGTAGCGCCAATCACAGAAGGCTTTCCGAAGAAAACCATATCAAGAATAAGCCACGTCAGCAAGCTTGTGGCCGTGCATACGTGGGTGTTAAGAACGGCCAGAGATGCGTCTGTGCTGACAGTGTAAGGATCTCCTCCATTGAATCCTGTCCATCCCATCCAAAGTAGACCCGCCCCTGCCAGCATCAGAAGGATGTTGTTTGGGGGGAACCTCTCCTTGTCCTTGATTGCCCTTGGCCCCACCTGCACCATTTATCCGATTTTCCGATACAACAATTGGTATTACGTATACATATATGAAAGATTAAACTATAATTTTTTTATTTTTTTTTTATTTTTTTTGTTAAAAAAAGAAAAGAAAATTGTCTTGTAATTGTAATTGTAATTGTAGGTTTTACCCAGAAAGCTGCAGTGAAACCAGCCACCCCGGAAGAGAGGTGAATAACGAAGCCTCCAGAGTAATCAATAAGGCCCATCTTAGACAACCACCCATCGGGGCACCATATACTATACGCACCCAGAGTGTAAGAGCAGGTAAGCCAAAGTGGCACAAACAACATCCATGCATGAAAATTCATCCTCCCCAGCAATGCCCCAGCAATCAAAATCAACGTGATTGCAGCAAACACAAACTGAAAGTAAACCATGGTCGCGTTGGGTAAGTACCCAATAAAAGTTTTGTCCAGAAGAAACCCTTCGTCCAACGCTACATTTGGCCGTCCTAGGAAGTTGATGAATTTTTTCCCAAATGACATTTGGTAGCCCCACCCCACCCAGCAGACAAGCACAGCCGCAAAGGCGTAGAGGGCCATGAAGGCCGAATTCACCGCCCATTTCTTTTTCACTATGCTTCCGTAGAGGATGACGAGGCCTGGAACACTTTGGAGGCCCACGAGAGTGGCGGCGGTGAGCTGCCACGCATTGTCACCCTTGTTCAACCATTCGGGGCTTCCCTCGTCGGGCGCGAGGTTCAAAGGGAGAAAGACCTGGGCCATCCCTTGGATCAGACACTTACGGCGGGTTCAGGCCTAAGAGGGTTGGTGAATGTAGCGGTGGCGGTGCAACTCAAATAATTAAGCTAGCTAGAGATATGCTTATTAGCTTATATACATGTATGTATATATAGAGGCTAGAGCTTTGGGGCATGCTGGAACATGCCTGGACCATGTCATTTTCTGTGATCTTGTTTGTTAATTTGTAGGATAACTGGGCATTGCAAAGTTACCTAAATGCCCTAGTCATTTCCGTTTGGGTTAGCAATGGGTTTTGTCATGTCAAGGGTTAAGAGTGGAAGTTCGGGAGTACGGAACAAAGCTTAAGTTTGATTCGGCGGAGAATCCCTCGGCTACTGGTTAAAGCACTGGAATTTCCGCCGAAACTCAGGTGGAGCACATTAATTTGGGCCCATGATTGATACTTCCTAGGGAACGTGTCCTTTGGGAGTCAATTAATATAACTATATATGTACAGTTGTTGCCTCATCATCTTGATGGGTATTTTTTTTTTTTTATTGGCAGTCATCTCTATGGGTTTGGCTCATGCAAGTTTGAAGTAGCCTTTATAATTTAGTATGCAAGTATGAAGTAGTCTTCGAGCTAAGGAATATGCATAATTTAGGATCACAATTTTCACAATTTTCTGGATGCGAAAAGCTTTTAATGTCTGGGACTAACATAGTTAGTGATCAAAGCATAAACACAACTATTATGCTAAATACCCAGTGGAAAAATAAAGCGATTTTAGGTTTATTTACGGTCAATATGTTCAAGCTGATTCTCTAATGCAACAACACCTCAACAGGAACAGCTCCCCAAGAAGAGTAGCAATTAAAAAGAAAAATAAACTAAAATCACTAAGGCGTTTTCTAATCTATGCCTACTAATGTCGTATCGATAAAATACACTCTGTATTTATACGTTAAGTTAAGTACCCTCAATTAGAATGTACCGTGTTTATTCATCCCATCAAGGAATAAAATAAAATCATATGAATTATTGTTGATTCTATAATATTTGGTAACTTATTGCATGTGGAATAAATTATCGTACACGGTAATCTTTATTAATAAATAAAGATTATAAATTATATACACATGCACGTGGCATACAGGTCATATCATATAGGAGATTTTCTTACATTCTTCCACTAGGCCTTTACGAAACATATCCTCATCCTCATACTTAGGCCATCCCTTCCATGTATTATGACGTGTAATACTCCTTATACGAGTACTTTATGGGCAGTCAAACTTTATGAATGAACTTCATATATGAATCATTTAGGACCAACTTTATTTATTCTCATGGATAAAAGTAATAAATGTGCACGAAAGTTTTATAATAATAACTTTATGTCTATAGACCAACTAGAGAGAAACTAAGCACAAAATGAATTAATGAGTCTCATATACTCTACATGACTTTATACTTTCTTACCAGTAAACTTTTAGACATGGGATCCGCAATCATTAATTCATTAATCTATTAATTCGGTACTTATATGCTCAATAGATAATTTATGTCTCTTAATGTCTCTCGTATAGAAATACTTGATGTCGATAAATTTACTTCTGCTTATACTCTTATTATTCTTATAAGAGAAATCTACAGTAGAATTATTACAAAATATCTTTATGATCTAACTATCAAATTGACAATCTTGAAAGCTTTATCAAAATGTTTCAACCATCATGCTTGTATAGTGAATTCATAGCATACAATAATTTTAGCTCATGGTAGACCTAGCAACTGTTGGCTACTTACTGCATCTCTAAGATATAGCCTTTTAGCAATAAGAAAATATATCCTGATGAAGACTTTCTACTATCTACACATTCAGTAAAATCTAAATCTGAATAACCAACCACCTCCAAATAGTAAGTGTTAAGATATAGTTCTTAGTTCCTTGCGTATACCACAAGACTTTAATTGTAGCTCTCCATCGACCCAGTAGTCCTACTGTCAGTCCAATGTTAGATCTAGTGCAAACATTTGCATACATTAGACTGCATCTTGCAAATGTAATACCCGAGAAAGACACCTCACTTAAGTTATCAAATTATATGCATAAATATAAGATTTAAGAAATGCTCTTAGTCTAATAGAATTATGTAGTTATGCATGTAGAAAGTTGGATCAGTAAAGCGAAGTCGATCGAGCGACTTTCTGGTCGATCGAGCGATTATAGGTCGATGTCGATCGATCGACTTAGTTTCGATCGAGCGATTTTATCCAGTGCGACGCAGCTTACGGGTGAACAACAGAAAAGTGATTTTTACCTTTGATTTTAAACCCATTGCTCATGGACGGTTCCAGATGATTGAAACTTATTTAGTTAGCCTAAGTTAGCTTAGTTTGGTTGAAATTGAACTAGATATGGTGGTACAATCTAATCATGACTCAAGATATGGAAGAAAATCTAATCTTGGATATTAGATGATCTTGCATGGATATTTCTCTCTCTTGCTGCCAAAGATCCGACCCTTGGAAGGATTTGTGCTGGATTGATCTCAGCCCTTCGTGACTATTATATATAGCTTGCATGGGATACCAAAAATCAGCCTAAACTCTCCCCATGCCACTCACGTAAGCTCCCCTCCCCTTCACTGTTTTGGTATTGAATCTCCCATGGAAAAATCTCTCTCATTCTTCTGTGGAAGCCAGCACCTAGTGCTAGAAATAAAGCCCTGAATCCCCTCTTGTTTCTCAACAAAACACCAATAACCAACATCAGAAACCTCTCTCAAATTCTAGCTCAAAAGCCAGCAGCTCCCAACTCATTTCAAGCACCTTGCTTTGAAGTTGGACCTCCTTCTTTCATCCAATCTGTTGGGTGCGAATCTTGGTAAGTAAATCTCCCTCTCTACTCTCTAAAATTCAGTATTTGTTCCTAAGAATCATGGGTAATTTCTCCTCTTGAAAGAATTACACTCATGAAGCTTTAAACAAGCAAGATAATAGCTTTGCTTTAATACTTTTGTGGAAGTGAGCTGTTGAAGTATGGGTGTACTGATTTATGAAAAGGAAGGTGTGTGTATATATGTGTGTGTGTGTGTGTGTGTGTGTGTTGGAATTCCCTGCATGAATCAGAATATTAAAGTATGAACTAGTAGGTAAGTGTAAATGGTATATGGCTAATGCTTGTGTGTGTGGAAAGTATTATTTTAACTACATCAGGGTGTGAGAAAGAGTTGTATATATATATATATATATATATATATATATATATCAGCATACTAGTGGAGTTAATGGCTAGTAAAAAGGGATGTTCTAGTCTCATTATTCAATAACCTAAGATGGCATTCAATACCTTGATTAAGAGAACCAAAAACGGAAGTATTAGGACAACGGTTAAAATGGTACTTTAAGGATAAATATAGTAAACATATTTGTAGCATCATTTCACTAATCTAGTATTACTATATGATTGGAATTATGCAGTTAAAGAGAAAGACTTTTGGAGCAGAAACTAGTAAGTATCTCTATACTTACTGAGGACGAAGCTGGTTGATTTTCCTATAATATTATGTTTACTGTTTTATTTACTTGTTTGCGCATGTGATTTTGCATATTTTATTATTTCTAATAACCTGTCTAATAACAAGTTGTTGGATCAAGATCCACGGTGGGTATGCGAGGCTTCACATGAGTTCCAAGGTTCTCAGTGAATGAGGAGGTACCTGAAAAGAATAATAAATACAAAACTGGTGTACCAAGGTCACCAGGGAAACTAAGGTTTCCAGGAGCCAAGGCTCCCAAAGATTATAATTAAAAGTTAAGTGAGGAAACCAAGGTTTCAAATAACACGCTAACCGTGCCAAGGCCAACAGAGTAGTGGAAAAAGGGAAATGCCCAAAACTCTATATTTAAGACTGTCATTGCTTTATGGTTACATTTATGTTCACTTTATGTCTATGACTCGCGATCATGGATTATATTTTGTATATACATGTGATTATTTGGCCATTGCATTATGTTGCATTTACTAAATAAATCAGCTCTCATATTATTATTGGAAACAGTGGACTTACTTTAGTCTTTATGTTGTTTTCTTCTCCTTGTATGGTACTTGTAATGGTTCAGGCTATGAAGAAGAAGAGGATTATCAGGACTATCCCGACACGTAGATGGTCCCTGGTTCAGTTTTGTAAGGCTGGAAAGCCTAAGTTTTGGGACTACCCTGTTATAGTCCATTAGCCTATCTTAAAACAATATTTATAATTCCCCAGTTATATATATATACTTTGGCTTGTATAATTATTTAGCCCTGAGTGGCATGACTAGTACTGCTGTCTGTATAATTATGCTGACTGACTTATTTTATATATATTTGAGGTATTCCCAGTAGTAGCTCTGAAGTGTCAACCTATTTCCAATTTATATTATATTTATTCCGTTGCCAATAATTACCTCTGATAAGTTAGTAATGTCTTGTGGAATTCGAAAATTTCCACCTACGCTTTTTGCAAAAGCGGGGCGTTACAGCAAATGCTACAAAAGACTTTTCATCTACTCTTGTTTCAATACATTTTGAGAACATTAATCTTTATTGAATTTACCCCTTTTAAAAATAGGCGCTATTGAATGTGTACAGTCTTTCACTTTGAATCTTCCCAAAAAAATTTCTATGTAGGCCTTTCAAGAGTCTTAATATTCTTTAATTTATGTCTTTGTGAATCTCTATGTCAAGCACATAAGATGTAATGTTCGAGACATTACTTGTACATTTAAGATGTAAATTAGATAAAGAAATTGATTAGAGCTAGTAATATGGCAAGAAAACACCAACAAAACAATCAAAAGTGAGTTTCTTGAAGTCGGGTCCGGACAGGCTCCAAACAGGGTGCGGACGGGAGCTCCAGAGAGTTAGAATTTACTCTTTGTGGGTTGCGTCTGGACCGGCACATCAGCCATCTAGACGGCTACCATAGAATGTAATTATGTGGCTTTTAACATGTGTGTCCGGACTGCCACTTACTCCGTCCAGACGACACGTGATATAAAGAGCAAAAATTAGTCTTTTGAAACTCATTTCTTCCGGTTTTCTTCCATTTCCACACAATTTCTCTTAAGGTTTTGAACGAAGATTCAAGTCTCATACCTCAATTCTAACTTCGGAAATGTGATCTACGTGCAGAGATCTACGTTTTGACCCATTGGTTTGAGGAATTTTTAAGCTCTTGTCTTTTGAGATTTTGGATTAAAACTTGAGATATTTGAGTTTAATCTTTGTTATTCTTTAGGTTTTGTACGTTTTGGAGCTTCCTAAATGTTCCTCAAGCTCTAAGTAGCATTTGAGTAAATTTTGGTAAGTTTTTCAAAACCCTAGTTTTTGGGTTATCATTTTATTTATAGTTTTGAGTGTCTAACCCTAAATAAATCTTATAGGTTAGTGTTAAATGTTAATGAGTTAGTGTTTATTGTTGTTGCATAGTTGATTCTAACCATCGAAATTCTATGGGTATCCCATTGGTATAGCCCTTGAGCTATTCAAGTTCTATTTGGGATGTTTAGAGTTCAAATTGCTTAAGTGTTGTGCAATGTACTGATTTTTCAGATTGTGCATTGCAAGTCGTTGTCTAGGAACCCATAATTGAGCCTAATATCCACACAACCAAGGTGAGCTTTCTACTCACTAAGAAAATGATACTATATTTTTGAAAAATTAAAATGACTTTTAATATAAACAAGTGTGTGCAAAAATGTGTGCAGCAAAATATCAAAATGCGAAATTAAAGGAGACAAATATTTTGTTGATGAAGTGGAAATTCAGTTAAGAGAAAAACTACTTCGGGGTAGCCAAACCCAGGATATCTACTATTCAGAAGACAAGACTAGTTACAAAGTAGTAGCACTCACATACCCCTGATGCAGTGGTTGTACCTTGAACTCTAACGTGTAACCCAACACGAACGCCTCCCAACCAGGTCTCCTACCTGAAGGGGTCTTCAATGGAATCCTTTACCTTAGGGCCAATCTCTAAGATAGACTTCAATTCAGCACAGCAACAGCACACACAACAACGGCTTGAGAGATACTAACTCAGCACAATACTTCTAAAATATAACTCTCTAAGCACTAAGGAATTCAATACTGAATTCATGCAGTTCTCAAGCCTAGGGACCTCTATTTATAGGATGCAAGTTCAAATGAGTGTCTGGCTTGATAAACCTAGGTGCCGTCCAGACGGTGAACATAAGGCGTCAGAATGGACAACTGTGCGATCGGCTTTCCTAAATTTCGCTGAAATTCTTTCTTGATTTGAGCCGCGTCCGGACGGTGTTGCCCTGTCATCCGAACGGTCGCACTTCAGCTGCACGCAATTTTCATATCAAGGCTTCGCGCGTCCGGACCAAGAGAATGGTCGTCGGGACGGTTGATCAGATGCACGCAATTTCCATATAAGTAGATGGTGCGTCCGGACCATGAAGGCTATCGTTCGGACGTCTGAATTTTGAATGCGCAACTTGCCTTATGGATGAGCGCGTCCGGACAGGAATCCACATCGTTCGGATGGTTGTAGCGATCTTCCCATATCTATGTTTTGGAAGGAAATCCCATAGCTGGTCGAACACTAAGTGTCGTCTGGACGTGCTGCTGAAACGTCCGGACAGATGCAAGCTGGAGCTGTTTGAAGCTTCTCGACATAGAGGAAGGTCCGGACGGAAAGTTCTCGTCGTCTGGACGGATGATGCTTTGGACAAATGAGCGTCCTGACGGTATATCATGTCATTCCGACTGATGTTGCTTGATTGATGAGCGTCCGGACGGAATACCACGTCGTTCAGACGGATGCAAGGGATCTAACTACACTATCTTGAAAATTCGCACAGAATCTTCTAGAAACATATCTCTAAAGAAGACTTCTGAAAACTGACTTAACCCCTTGTTATAAACATCATTGTTTATGTTACTGACTGATGAGTGTCCAGGCGTTTCACTAGGCCATTCAGACGATAAACTCGGGATCTGACTTTTGCTGAGGTGTAGACTTTGCAGAGTCTTCTTGGAGTCCAAAAATTCCTTCTTGATGCTTGTGACACTGATCTTGTCATAATAAGGCCATTTCCATATCAGAAAAATAAACTCTGAATATTTGAAGACTTTGAACTGATATGGCATCCCTGTGAAATCAGAAACAGTACATGATAGTGATTTTGTCCAACAGAATGCAGCCAACACAAAAACTAACAATTTTTTTTTAAGTATTTTATAGAAATGCAAATTGATGTGAACCTCAACCGACACGCTTTGAGACCCAACAAACAATATTGGAATATTTGCCCCAAGAAAGATAAAATTCAGATTTTTGATAGAAAACCCCGACCCAATATTTTATAAATGAAACATGAACCAAAGGTAAAAAGTAACAAACCCCAACCCAATGATTATAATTGAATTACGAACCGAAGGTATAAAATTTGAATGCCACAAGGAAGAATCCATGATAAGTTCACATGTTCTCTGAAGAACCAATAGAGGAAACAAACCGCACGTTTTATTTTATTTCTATTCAATGAGTGCAGGCTATTTATAACATTTTCAGCTCTACACACCCACTATAAGGAAAAGGAAACTAACATATTTCAAAAATAAGAAAATAGATAAAAAAAAAAAGGACTAAAAACATAGGAGCCTAACATTTAGCACTAATAATAGGCAAGTCAATCAGCAAATTAATTGATATAGAATTGGCAAATCAATCAGCCAATTAATTGATATGAAATAGGCAAGTCAATTAGGTAATTAATTGGTATGGAATTGGCAAGTCAATCAGTCAAATAATTGGTATGGAATTGGAAAGTCAATCAGTCAATTAATTGGTCTGAAATTAGAAAGAAATCAGCTACTTGCTCCTCTAATTCCACGCCCACTCAAGCCATAATAAGTCATTAATCCACATCAATGCTAAGGAAATTACGCCCATCAATAGCTTGGATGAAATTTAGTACGCATTCATCTTCCTTTGGGTTAAGCTTGGAATGCCCCATTTTAGAATCACCCAAAATCTCTTGAATTGATGCCCATTAAGTGCTTCTTTGATCTTCTTGGATCTTGCTCTAGTAATAGGCCCAACTAGAACATACAATGGATTCTTTAATGGTGCTTATTAATTCTCATCATTCCCCCTCTTTTCAAAAGGATTCAACCTCGAATCGTCACCTACATCAAAAAGAGAAATATCAGAAACATTAAATGCATCACTAATGTTATACTCACCTGGAAGATCCAACTTGTAAGCATTATCATTGATTCTCTCAAGGACTTGAAATGGACCATCCCCTCTAGGATGCAGCTTGGACCGCCTACGGGCTAGAAATCTTTCCTTTCTCATATGCACCCAAACCCAATCACCCGGTTCAAAGATGACTTGTCTATGGCCCTTGTTGGCTATGGTTGCATGTTTGGTGGGAATGGTGGGCCGAATCTTAAAGATCCATTGCAAGTTCTAGATGGGCCAATCACAAGGTCAAGAGTGAAGAAGATCAAGGAAACAATGCAAGGATTGGTGCAATCCACTTGGGCCAAGTTTGCAAATTTTTCAAGCAAGACTCTAAAATTCAAATTGGGCTTGAAAGAAGAAGAACCAACTTTAATCCATGTGGTTTAGTGGACTCTTTATTTCATTAAGTATAGGCTTGTGGGCCTATTTTTATGTTCTATGGTTGTAGGCATTTGGGCCTTTTTAATTCATTAAGTGGACTTCTTTTATTAGCTATAGGCTTTTAGTTTAGGTTGTTTTGAGCCTGAAGATGTTCAGCCCATGCCTTTTAATTTATAAAGGCCTTAGTAGGCCCTAGGGTTTCTTGGAGGTGTTTAAAAAGACTTGTAGCCACACTTTGAAAAAAAGTTGAATTTGAATTTGAATTTGAATGAAGTTTTTCTTCATAGAAAACTTTTCAGTTTTCTCTACTAGTTCTTGATTGAACTATGAACTTATCAAAGGCAAACCCTTTGTGGCGTTCACACCAAATCTAGGTTCTTGGACAAGATTTCAACGGGTCTAAATCGATCTTCTTGATTTGATTTAAGGTTCTTGGAACGGGATTTTCAACGGGTCTAGATTCTCTTGACTTGATTCTTGGCTTTCTTGGGTATGTTTCAATTTGATTGAGGGTTCAAAAGGGAGTTCGATCCCATGGGTTCACATCAGTTGGTATCAGAGCTCAGGCTCCAAATCAGGTCTTATTTATCCTTTTGTCTTTTTTTTTCTTTTCTTTTTTTCCTTTCTAGTTCTTGCATTTGGAGCTGTGATTCCTTCTTCATTCTTGTTAATTTCATGTGTTAGAATTTAGATCTGTGATTTTCACAATTGATTATTCCTGTACTTGATTTAGTAATTCAGATCTGTGAATTCTTTACTTAATTACGCAAATCTTTGCTTTAATTTTCCAAATCTGTATTTATTTTTCTCTAGAATTGAATTCCATTGATTACGCAAATCTTTGCTTTAATTTTTCAGATTTGAATTCCATTCTTAATTGACTTGCCAATCTTTGCTTTAATTTTTTAGACCTGTAATTTCAATATTTGGATTCCATTCTTAATTGATTACGCGAATCTTTGCTTTAATTTTCAGATCTATAATTTCAAGATTTGGATTTCTTTTCCATATCTACAATTTCCATATTTGAATCACATGTCGTTTTCAATTGACCTTTTGTCTATTTCCATGACCTTGTTGAAATCCGATCAATCGTTTTCGTAAATTACTATTATTGTTATTGATAGAGACTAAAAAAAAAGAAAAAAAGAAGAGAAGGCAGCGTATTCAATTATTGTTGCTGAATAGTTGGAAAAAAAATGAAAAAAAAGGTTTAGAAATTATTGTTTGATCTGTATCATCTTTAGTATCTTGTTTTGTAATTGCTCTTTTCCTCATACAAAGTTTTTGAGATTCGTGTCATATTTTATTTTTCCTTTCTTGTTCCTTGAATATATTTTTGGTTGGAATAATACAAGGTTGTGTCTTGATTAGTTCAACTAGTTCTTAAAGAACTTGAAAGAGAAAATAGGTGAGGTAAAAGGCAAGAGTGTATTGGAAAAGACCAAAAGAGTGAAAACACGAGTGGAGTGACAATATTTGAGTGTAAACACGTAAGGGAGTGTGTGAGGTTTTCCCACTAACATTCTTGTTTTTGCAGCGCATTAAAAATGTCTCATAATTGTGACTCAACATCCAAGGAGGAGGCGGATAAATCATTAGTTGTGTTGCAGGCCATGCAACAACAGTTTGAACGGTTTAATTTGGTGTTGGGGGAAGTGAAGGATAGGATGGAACAACGAGAAGTAGTAATTAGAAATCTGCAAGGTGGGTGCGATAGGAGGAGACGTGAGCTTAGCATTGCAAATGAGTATGAGAACGAAGGAGATGATGATGATGAGGAACACATAGCATCTGAAGTTGGAATAGGTGGAGTGGGCAGACCTAGAGGAGTTAGCACTACAAAAAAAAAAAGGGCTTTTTGAGCCCTTTTTTTTTGAGCCGTTTTAAGGCCTTAAAACGACTAAAAATATTTTGTGCCCTTTTTTTTGAGCCGTTTTCAAAATGGCTCAACATATAGCGTATTAAAATCTTAGTTTGAGACATTTTGTACTAAAACGGCTCTACTTTGAGCCGTTTTAATAAAAACGGCTCAAACCAGTTTAAGCCGCTCTTTAAAACGGCTCAAATAATTTGGAGTCATTTTGAAAAAACTGCTCAAACTGGTTTGAGCCGTTTTAGATCAAAACGACTCTAAATAATTGGAGCCATTTTAATAAACCTAAAATGGCTCTAAATGTTTTTTTAAAAAAATTCATTAATTACTTTAGAGCCGTTTTAGGGACCCTAAAACGACTCTAAATAAAAAATTTATTAAAAAAAATATTTTTAGAGTCGTTTTAGGGGCTCTAAAACGACTCTAAATAAAAAATTTTATAAAAAAAATATTATTTTAGAGCCGTTTTAGGGACCCCTAAAATAGCTCTAAATAAAAAATTTATTAAAAAAAATATTTTTTTAAAGTCGTTTTAGGGACTCTAAAACAACTCTAAATAAAAAGAAATTAAAAAAAAGGGGGTAATTACCTTTTTCCCCCATGAACTATCAAAAAATGCGCGATGCCCCCATGAACTACCAACTCGACCAAAATAGAGCATTCAACTACCAAAGACAACCATTTTTCCCTCTTCCGTCAGTTAAAGGAGTTAAAAGAAACAGTCAACGGGTCATGTGCCGTTTTACATGAGGGCATGTTGGAAGATGGTGGTAGTTCATGGGGGGAAAAGAGGAAGATGGTGGTAGTTCATGGGGGGGAAAGAGGAAGAAAATGAGGGTAAAACGGCGTGTGACGGTCACGTGACCCGTTGACTGTTTGTTGTAACCCCTTTGACTGACGGAAGGGGGAAAAAGTGTTGTCTTTGGTAGTTGAATGCTCTATTTTGGTCGAGTTGGTAGTTCATGAGGGCATCGCGCATTTTTTAGTAGTTCATGGGGGGAAAAGGTAATTACCCAAAAAAAAAAAATCAAAATCTCTTTCCAGTACACCATATACATCCAATCAAAAATTCAAAATAACCCCAAATCACAACACCCATCAACAAAGGTCACAAACCAAACCCACAACTACTCATCTAAATTTATCACAGCATCAAGACCATTAGGTTACTAACATTACCACAATACACAACTTGCCAGAACACCACACCACCAGAAAACCATCAAAGCATAATCACATTCATGGCTCAGTCCATCAAGAACACCAAAACAGAGAAACATCCAGTTAATACCAAGAATAGTGCGAGCAAACCTGCATTGGTAGAATTGTTTATTGCAACTGGGACACCCCTTGGCATCTGCATAATCATAAAAGAGAAAAAAGTTTTAGGACTTTATGCCTAATAATTGAAAAAAAAAATCAATGAAAAAAAAGAAGGGGAAATAGAGATCAAATATGAACTGGGAGATCACAAATAAAGCAACATATTTTACAAAAATCAACCGGAAATCATGTCTCAAGCCGCCAGAAATTTCACCGGAAGCCTCCCCTGGTTCTGTCGTCGTCGACCCCTTGTCCAGTCACCGGAAATCGCTCCTAATCGCCGAAAATTGGCTTCTGGCTAGATGTCGTGGGTCTCTGGAGACCCAGCCGTGGGTCTCAAGAGACACGGTGGTCGAAGAGAGAGAGAGGGGAAGGAAGAAGGAAGAAGAAGAAGAAGAAAAAAGAAAGGGAGAAAGGAAAATATGGAGAGATGAGAGTGATGGATCATAGAGAGAGTGAAGGGATATTTTATGGGTGTGTGAAAAGAAAAAATAAAGTAAAATTCAAAACTTGAATTGCTTTTTGTCTGTGCATGCGCAGGACACGAAATTTTCGTGCCCCGCCAAAAAGTTTGAGTCGTTTTGGCAAGAAAACAACTCTAGTTGGAGTCGTTTTCTTGCCAAAACGACTCCGAATATTTTTAAAAAATAAATTAAAGAAATTAAAGAAAAACAAATTTTTTTTTTAAAAAAAAGGGAAAATTATAAAAAAATAAATAAATAAACAAATGAAAAAAAATAAAAACCAGTTTTTTTTTTTTTTTTTTCTAGAATTTTTTGTTATTTTATATATTTTTTTTAATTTTAATAATTTATGAAGGGTATTTTTGTTATTAGGGGGAACATTGACATAATTGGTAGTTTGGGGGGACATTGACAATTAAATGGTAGTTTAAGGGAGATATATAGATCGTGCCACGATCGATCACAAAGATCGTGCCACGATCGATCACATAGATCGTACCATGACTGATCACATAGATTGTACCACGATCCATCACATGATCGTACAATGATTGATCACATAGATCGTACCATGACCGATCACTTAGATCGTACCACGACCGATCACTTAGATCGTACCATGATCGATCACACATGATCGTACCACGACCGATCACATAGATCGTACCATGATCCATCACATGTTCGTACCACGATCAATCACATAGATCGTACCACGTTCCATCACATAGATCGTACCACGATCGATCACATAGATCGTACTACGACCGATCACTTAGATCGTACCACGATCCATCACATGATCGCACCACGATTGATCACATAGATCGGACCATGTTCCATCACATAGATCGTACCACAATCGATCACTTAGATTGTACCACGATTGATCACACATGATCATACCACGATCGATCACATAGATCGTATGATCATGTGATGGATCGTGGTGCAATCATGTGATGGATCGTGGTACGATCTATGTGATAGATCATGGTATGATCATGTGATAGATCGTGGTACGATCATGTGATGGACTGTGGTACGATCTATGTGATGAATCGTGGTACGATCATGTGATGGATCGTGGTACAATCTATGTGATCGATAGTGGTACGATCTATGTGATGGATCGTGGTACGATCATGTAATGGATCGTGACAAGATCTATGTGATTGATCGTGACACGATCTATGTGATCGATTGCGGTACAATCAATTTGATGGTTTGTGGTACGATCAATGCGATCGATCGTGGTACTGCCAATGTGATCGATCGTGGTACGATCAATGTGATGAATCGTGATATGATTAATATGATCAGTCGTGGTACGATCTATGTGATCGATCATGGTGTTGCCAATGCGATCGATCATGGTACGGCCAATGTGATCAATCGTGGTACGATCTATGTGATCGATCATGGTATCAATGTGATGTTTCGTGGTACGATCAATGTGATGGATCGTGGTACGATCATGTGATGGATCGTAGTACGATCATGTGATCGATCGTGGTACGACCAATGTGATCGATCGTGGTACGATCTATTTGATCGGTCGTGGTACGATCTATGTGATCAGTCGTGGTACAATCAATGTGATCGGTCGTGTACAATCTATGTGATCAATTGTGGTACAATCAATGTGATGAATCGTGGTAAGATATATGTGATCGATCGTAGTACGATCATGTGATCGATTATGATACGATCTATGTGAGACATTTTTTTTGTTTAAACAACTCTAATTTGAGACATTTTTTTTTGTTTAAACGGCTGCAATTAGAGCCATTTTGATCAAAATGGCTCTACTTCGAACTGTTTTTCGTTAAGACGACTTTAATTAGAGCTGTTTTTAAAATGGCTCTAATTTGAACCGTTTTATCTAAAAAAAAAAAGTGGCTCTAATTAGAGCTCTTTTTATTAAAACGGCTTTAAATTTTTTTTAACAAACTCATTAATTACTTTAGAGCTGTTTTAGGGATCCTAAAATGACTCTAAATAAAAAATTTATAAAAAAAAAAATATATATTTTTTTAGAGTCTTAAAACGACTCTAAATAAAAAGAAATTAAAAAAGAAATATCAAAATCCCTTTCAAGTACACCATAATGTGATGAATCGTGATACGATCAATGTGATCGGTCGTGGTACAATCTATGTGATCGATCATGGTACTGCCAATGTGATCGATCATGGTACGACCAATGTGATCAATCGTGGTATGATCTATGTGATTGTTCGTGGTACGATCAATGTTATGGTTCGCAGTATGATCAATGTGATGGATCGTGGTACGATTATGTGATCGATGTAGTACGGCCAATGTGATCGATCGTGGTACGATCTATTTGATCGGTTGTGGTTGTGGTATGATCTACGCTCTACTTCGAACCGTTTTTTGTTAAGACGACTCTAATTAGAGCCGTTTTTAAAACGACTCTAATTTGAGTCGCTTTTGTTAAAACGACTCAATTAATTTGAGTTGTTTTTCCAAAAACAACTCAAATTAGAGCCCTTTTTACTAAAACGGCTCTAATTGGAGCCGTTTTAGTAGAAACGGCTCGAAATTAATTAGAGCCGTTTTAGTTAAAAATGGCTCAAATTAGAGCTTTTTTTTTAAAATGGCTCAAATTAGAGCCGTTTTTTTTTTTAAACGGCTCTAACAAAAATGGCTCAAAAAGCATTTGGAGCTGCGATTCCTTCTTCATTCTTGTTAATTTCGTGTGTTAGAATTCAGATCTGTGATTTTCACAATTGATTACTCGTGTACTTTATTCAATAATTTAGATCTGTGAATTCTTTAATTAATTAGGCAAATCTTTCCTTTAATTTTCCAAATCTGTATTTATTTTTCTCTAGAATTGAATTCCATTGATTACGCAAATCTTTGCTTTAATTTTTCAGATCTGCAATTTTCAGATTTGAATTCCATTCTTAATTGATTTGTGAATCTTTGCTTTAATTTTTCAGACCTGTAATTTCAATATTTGGATTCCATTCTTAATTGATTACGCGAATCTTTACTTTAATTTTCAGATCTATAATTTCAAGATTTGGATTTCTTTTCCATATCTACAATTTCCATATTTGAATCACATGTCATTTTCAATTGTCCTTTTGTCTATTTCCATGTCCTTGTTGAAATATGATCAATCGTTTTTAGAAATTACAATTATTGTTGTTGATTGAGACTAAAAAAAAAAAGAAAAAAGAGAGAAGGCAACGTATTCAATTATTGTTGCTGAATAATTGGAAAAAAAAAAAAGGTTCAGAAGTTATTGTTTGACCTGTATCATCTTTAGTATCTTATTTCATAATTGCTCTTTTCCTCGTACAAATTGCCTAAGAGCATCAAAATTAAAATACCATCTTTCCAAGGTAGGAATGACCCTAAAGCATATTTAGAGTGGGAGAAGAAAATAGAGTTGACTTTTGCTTGTTACAATTATTCAGAGGAGAAGAAGATGAAGTTGGCAGTAGTTGAGTTCACTGATTATGCAATTATTTGGTGGGATCAATTAGTGACCAATAGGAGGAGAAATCATGAGAGACCTCTAGCAACTTGGGGTGAGTTGAAAGCTATCATACGGTGGAGATTTGTACCTAGCCACTACTATAGAGACCTATACCACAAATTACAACCTCACACAAGGGTCTAGGAGTGTAGAGGATTACCATAAGGAGATGGAGGTGGCT